>NW_019740655.1:1231989-1274508 GCF_002891405.2 Cryptotermes secundus | reverse complement strand
AGTAGTAGTAGTAGTAGTAGTAGTAGTAGTAGTAATCAGACATTTAATTGAAGACTTGCCTCATCTAGAAATTCAGCATACTGTTATGTGTATGAGTGACTGTAAATGGGGTTTGGATTGGTGATTCAGTTTAGTGACCACCTGGATACTCACAACTTGTGACTACACTTTACAGATCACACACATACAGACTAGTATCCTCAGTCTATTATGGTCTCCACTAGCCGTTTCCTGGCACAGGATTTTAACACAGGAGCTATAACTGTCTCACTAAATTACACACTCCAGACATCACACATAAAGTCTTATCGTCACAGCCAGACTTTCAACTGAGAACCCTTGCACCTAACTCGCAGTCGTTTCACACAAACCTCCTCATCTTCTCTTCACCAACTGACTATCAACTGAGCACTCTTGCAACTATCTAGTTTCCCCATACCATCCTGGTTATGACATCTTGGCGTGGACCACATAGAAAACACCGTTCCTCTGTTCCTGTACCATTGTTGTGTTCATGTGTGTTGTTGCAGGAACTTGTTTACTGAGCCATTGTCTAGGAACAGCTCTAGTATATTTGCTTATCTCATGGTTGTTGCTTCATAACGGTTGTACATGTTATAATACATTCTCTAAGAGTACCAGTATATCAACTCCTTGCTGCACCATTTAAATTCACTGTGTCCTGATGTATTGTTCTGTGTTGTAGGTGGCCACAGCACATTCTTTGCACTGCTCAACACATTTGTTCACATCGTCATGTACTTCTACTACATGGTTTCTGCAATGGGACCCAAATACCAGAAATATATTTGGTGGAAGAAGTACCTAACAACTTTCCAAATGGTAAACTTTCCTGCACTCATATGGTGAAAACAATCATCACTTGCATATTATTCTTTGATTTAGACCCTGTTACCTTCTTTCCCTCAACAAAATATAGATTACAGTAATGCTAGACTACAGGTCCACAGTTATTTCATGTGGGGTTCAAAGACTTGCTGGGGGAAGTAAACAATCAAGATTATTTAAAAGTAAATTGATGAATGCAGTAGATTTGTATTCAGACATAACCTACTGGGGAAGGAAAAATGTTAAACAAAGAGGAGCTTCAGATGAAAGGCAAAAAATAAGTAATTTTTCCTTTAATGATTGAGAACTGTAAAGAAAAAAGGTCAAGACTTATATGTGAGGATACTATTATTGTGAGATTATGAACTGGATTGAAGTAATGGGTCCAAGGTTTTTTATTGATATTGCTGATAACGACATTTTTTATAGGCCATGTATTTATAAAGTGAGCAAATATTCTCAAATTTCTCAGTAGTGTTGATCAAGATGGACGTTGCTGTAATAGCATGTTATAATTGAAATCAGTGCAGTTAACATTGTAACAAATTTCTGCTGAAAAATGTTCCTCAGTCACAAAGTATGAAATATCTGTGAATCATTCATAAACATCCTATAAAGGAGAATCCCCTAGAATAATAAATAATATTTTTAAATTGCTACGAACACATTCATAGTATATTTCATAATATATTTTGTAGTAGTTCATGTGTTGCGTAGCACCGTATCTCTTACTTGAATGTTGTGTCCATATGTATCAAATTTATTGTCCATGAACATCATTTTATAACTCATTTTCTTTGTTAGTAATAATGATGATATGTTTCTGTTGCAATGTTTCCACAGTCTGTTTTAAAAAATATGGGAAACATGAAAGTGAGATGCTGAGTCTCATTTAGGGAAGCAATATTCCTTACAGAACTTTCGTTCTTCTTCATACAGTATGTTTCTGTATTTATTTGGCATGTCTGTGTTAGTGCTGAGTTTTATATATTTAACATATTTTTAAATCAAATACAGTATAGAAAACTCTCATAGGCAGGTAGGAGAATACATTCAGAAGAAAACTACATGTTACTTTTAATTTAAAGGTCTCCCAAAACACGTCCTGCATCACTATTAGCTGTTCCTCAGCACATCCACTCCTGCACATAAGAGGTTAGAGTGGTGAGGCTAAAGATGTGCTGGTAATTGTTACACCCCTTATTGTATTTAAATGAAAACTTGTTTTTTTGTTTGTGCTAAATAATTTCATGCTGGCAGGATTAAATATTTGTCTGTGTATTTGCAGGTGCAGTTTGTGCTGATATTTGCACATCAGTTCCAGATACTCTTTTATTCAGACTGTAATTATCCTAAAGCTTTTATGATTTGGATTGGTCTCCATGGAGTTCTCTTCCTTGTCTTGTTTTCGGACTTCTATAAAGCAAGCTACGTCAAAAATGACAGGTCAAGAAACAAAAATTCTGGAGCTTGTATGGTAAGTGCTATGAATTATTAACAGAGGGGTCAATTGAATGATAACAAGATTCATAAGAAGAAGGTTACCTAAATCTCAGGCAGGCAAGACTGAAACTGATTGGGTCTATACCAGTATCTAACAAAGAAATGCTACAAAATACTGTAAATGTTAGAAATATCACGAAATATGTCATGGTGCTTGACATGTTTCAATGTGTACAGTACTTTATTTAATAATGGTTCATCAACTGCATTGGTTATGTCTTCAGATCAGATCAGTTGTGAATGATGATCTGGAAAGAGTGACAAGGAAAGCTGTTGTGATCTGTTTTAAAGTATTATCTCTGAATTTTGTTGGAAATACTGAGGAGAGCCTCAAAGAATTGTACTCAGGATATAAGTGTAAGAATTTGTGAGACCTTGAACTTGTAGCAGTCAGGGTGTCAAGTGTAGCATTTTAATGTTGATTGTGCTCTCAGTGGGTCAGGTAGTATAAGACAGGACAGATGTTACATTTTAATCTTTAGAAATAATTTGTATTCTGATGAACATTAGTAATACTGAAATTTAATTTTTTACATTTTACATTACGTGCTCTTGGATAGCATCTGCTTTGTTAATCTATTTCTGTGTTTTTATGTTTGTTATGTATGACAAAAATCTAAAATGGAGCAGTGGAATGAATTTTTTTTATAATTAATTAATGTAGTTAATGAACTGTCTGGCTGAAAATAAATACAATATAAAATCAATGCTACTAACACAGAAACATTGTCTCCATATATTATGACAGAGAGCTGTAACCCATAAAACACAGTGATTGCTGTATGTAGCATCTGCTTTAACATGAAAATCTCTGCATTTTGCCCACAGAGTATATTTATGTTTCATATGATTCTCAGAAAGAATAATGATTATTCCCTTAAACAGCATTAACCACATTGTCTTCATGTTGAACGTACTGTGTGTTTTCTGTGATGTAAGAAACAAATTTTTATGTATTATTTAGATTAATTTCAGGTTTGGAAAGGTTAGAAAAAACCAGGATAGCTGTCTGTATAGTGACTTGGCTGTGAGCTGAATAATTGAGCAATCGATTCCTGGCAGGGGCAGGAGATTTTACTCTTCTCCACAGTGTCTAGGGAGCCAGGATAACACAGTTGGTATAACAACTGGCTATGGGCTGGATGGCCAAGGGGTCAGAGGTCAAGTCCCAACAGGGTCAAGAATTTTCTCTTCTCCACAGCATCCAGACTGGCTCTGGGGTCCACCCAGCCTCCTAGCCAATGGGTACCAGGGGTTACTTCCCTGAGGGTTAAAATGGCAGGGGCATGAAGCTGACCACTCACTTCCAACTAGTGCTGAGGCCCAGAAAATATGGATCTATACATCCACTCGCTCATACGCCTTTATGGCATAGTACTTAATTAGTTAAGCACATGAACAACTTTACCTTTTTTTACCACAGTGTCTAGACCACTTGTTGGGTACACCAAACCTCCTATGTAATGTGTTCAGGGGACTGTTTCCCCAAGAGTGGCAGGGGCATGAAGTTGACCACTCACCTCCATCTAGTGTCAATCAAACTGTGGCCATCCAATCTTGTTGATACACCAAATGCGCTATCCTGGCTCATTCTCATGGATTGCTAAAATTTTAAATTCTTGGTCCCATTGAAAACTGAGTCAGTTCTTTCTCAAACCAAGTGATAATGATTCGTTGCTTGATATTGAAACTTAGAAAAATGACTGCAGTTAGAACATATTTAAACATACATAAATATGAAAAATATTCCTAACATGTAATTATTTTTATTTTTAGCCTCTAGTGGAAGATAAGAAGACAGACAGCAATGGTAATGGTGTTGCAAATCATGAGCTGACATCAGACTACAGCAGTGAATATTCTAAAGCATATTCCAACTGTTATTCCAATGGTGTGAACAATGGCTACATGGCTACTGCAGCTACAAAAAGCAACAATAACAACAGTAATTCTAATCTCACACATCGCACTTCGTTGATGCTACATAAAAAGAAATAGCACGATTTATTTCAAAGGGGTTAGGTTAGAAATGAACTCATTTAGGTTATGAAAAGGTTATGCAAGCACAGGATTTTCATGGAGCATCTTAGGAAAGGAAATGAATTTGCTAGGAGAGTATCCAGAAATCAGCATCACAAAAACCTTATCAAGGGGAAGAAACAGTGATGTTTGTAATAAGGAAAAGAAAAGTGTTGTGACTGGAACAGTTCTGAATCTGCTGATGTTTGTGACTAGGAACTTATTGTTCCACATTAACTACAGCCATAAAGAATTTTCATCCAGTAGTAATGCTGTTAAGAAATGCAGTCTATAATGATAAGCGAAATGACATAAAGTGTCATTTCATTCATTTTTTCCAGCATGTACAATATAAACCTGTTATGCCTAATATACAGTAACTGCATTTTCTAGGACTGTTAAGAGTAACTGTTACAGAAGAACTGTTCAAAACTGGACAAATATTCTGTCTTTCTAGAAAATATAGTTACATGTTCAGTGATGTGTGGGTGAATGAAGCTTTGTGTCAACTGTATTTTACTGCATTTAAAGAGGAAGATCTTTCAAATACTATATGAAACATTTCTTCCTATGCTGGTACTTGATGAACAGCATCTCAGTGCATATTGTATAATAAACATAAACCTTCATTACCATATTCTTCTCAACGCTTCTGTCTTCGTCAGCAGTTCATAATATTATGGACTCTATGATAGTCCTGTTGAACAATATATATTGTGGTGCTGGTACATTGTGGAAAGCAAGACATTTGTTTTGCCATATGTAATACAATACCAGTTACAGAAGTGACCAAAATAAATTGTTACCAAAACTGAAACCTTAAAAGAACTGCTACAGGAGCAGTGTATTTTCCTTTTTAATATTGTTGGGCCATGGTACTGCCTAACTACAAAGAAACTCCCATAAAAGTATATCTGTAATAAGTTATGTTGGAAGAAAGAACAGTGTGTGTGTGTGTGTGTTATAACTGCTAATTTTGCCTAAAGATAACAAACTTATTTTCTTTGTTACTGTGGCATTAGCAGAGTAATTATTACCTCTTACCTTAATAGGTGGAGTTCTGTGAGAAGATGGCAGCCATATAACATCATTTTATGCTGTGAAAGTAGTTCTGCATTTAAATAAATTTATATGCTTTATACTGTCTTAAGGAGTATTTTAATATATTTATAGTGTTAAGCATGAAATCTTAAATTTTAGTATTTGTCCTGTACTATATACAGTACAGATATCAGAGTGATCTGATTTCTCCAGTATCTTCACTACCTTGTGCTTCTATTATTTTGGATTCAGTATTTACATCAAAATGCTGTCATATTCAAAAGGCATCCTATAATCCATTTCTGACTACAGCAACAGAATTTCAGACCTGCAAGTCACCAGGTAAAAAACTACTTTCTGAGCATGCATTGTTGCAATAAAATATCAAAATATAATCTGAATGTGTTCATCGCGTTAGAAAATAAATGTTGTGCTTAAACATTTAATTTCACCTACACCAGGAAGGATGATGTGTTAAGAGAAGTGATGATGAGTTGAGTAAAGGTAGTATCAGACAAGTCATTTTAAGAAAATATTCAAAAGGTGAGATCACACTATTAAATAAGAATATGGGGAAGAAACATTGAAATATGTCTTGACCATTATAACTCATGATATGAAATGCAAGATATATAAGAATATTGCTCAATAGGTTATTTGAGACCTGATGGGACACATTTGTTGACCATATTATAATACTGATGTTCATACTGCTCTTGTGTATTTGCATATTATGACTGTGAACAGTGTTGCAGAAGTTTCAAAGTTGCATACTGCCTTCATCTTCAGGGTGCAGGTTGTCCTTACATTTAATTAAGCACCATGCCACTGATAATATAGGCATACATAAGTATTTTATTGCATGTCTGTCCTTTCAAGAATGGTACAAGTTTCTGTAAATTTAATTTGCTATGTAAGTATATGACTGAGATGTGTGTAATTTCTTTCATGCTTTCAAGGAAGTCAGTCCAGTGTAATCTTAAACACACTCTACATGAAATGCTTTATCAGTTTAAAATTGATGAACTGATTGAAGAGTATGGGTGCAAAGTCTTATGTCAATTATATCACTGCCATTTCAACCTTTTTGAACTGGTTTGGTCCCAGGCTGAGGGGGATTACAGTAACAACATTGGTGAATGTGGGTTCAAAATGGAGATTGAAAATGATGTTGGAACAATCATTTGAAGAGATTTGTACCTTTGTTCTTGTTCATTGCCTTCAAATCAAAGGCTGTAGAGTTCTACATAAAATCGCTTGTATTACTATCGTTTGGCCTTTCTTCGGAGATTTTTTTGACAGGCGACATACATATTAAGTTTACAATGAATAAGAAACTATTTGAACCTTGGTGCAAAAAAGAATTGTTATAAGAAATGCAGGTGTTTTGATTAAATTTTCCTGCAAGGCAAAATCATGACATAAAGATAGGAAACAGATGTTTTGAAAATGTGGCAAGTTCAGATATTTGGGAACAACGATAAAAAATCAAAACTTGATTCAGGAGGAAATTAAGAGGAGATTTAATTCGGGTAATGCTTGCTACCATTCAGTCCAGAGCCTTTTGTCTTCTTGTCTGCTGTCCAAAAACATAAAAATTAGAATATACAAAACTATAGTTTTGCCTGTGGTTCTGTACGGGTGTGAAACTTGGTCTCTGACATTAAGGGAGGAACATAGACTGAGGGTGTTGAGGAGAATATTTGTACCGAAGAGAGATGAAGTGACAGGAGGTTGGAGAAAACTGCATAATGAGGAGCTTCATAATTTGTACTCTTCTTCAAGTATAATTAGAATGAACAAGTCAAGGAGGATGAGGTGGGCAGGGTATGTAGCACGAATGGGGGAGAAGAGGAATGCATATGGGATATTGGTGGGAAAGCCAGATGGAAAGAGACCACTAGGAAGACCAAGGTGTATGTGGGTGGACAATATTAAAATGGGTCTTAGAGAGATAGGATTGGACTAATCTGGCTCAGGATAGGGACCAGTGGAGGCTCTTGTGAATATGGTAATGAACCTTCAGGTTCCATAAAATGCTTGAAAATTCTTGAGTAGGTGCAGAATTTGCAGCTCCTCAGGAAATGCTCAGTTCCATGAGTAAGTAAGTTTTTGTGAGTGTCGAACAGAATTTCAGAATGTTAGTTTAATTCTCCCTATTCACATTTTGTTTTTCTGTTTCATAACAGTTATCATTATTTTTATTGCCATACATTTTCTGAGTTTTATGAGGTATGTTCTTTATATTTTCAGTTTTTTGTTTGCAGTAGGAAACACATTTTGTTGTGGAGCCATTTTGTCTTACAAATACAGCAATACCTCACACAGTCCAGCTTCGATCAGTCTGTATTCATTATAGTCTGGTTTGAAAATTTTAATTGAGCAAAATAAAAATAAATTCTAAAAAATTAGTACACAAAATTATTTTTAATACATAAATGATCAGTTTTTTTCCTTTTATATAGTCAAGTCTTTTTGTGCAGTTTATTTTTATGTGGTCTTAAAGTTATGCAATACGATACATATTTCAGTTTTTTCTGGGGTTCCCCATTGTATATGTATGTACCTGTGCTCGTGTTGTTTGTTCTTGAGATCTGACAGCTATCACTGGAGGAGGTGGGGAGAGCACTACTTTAACAGAATTTTGGAAGAGCTACAACATCCGAAACGTTAACGAAAATATAGGTGAAGCATGGCATGAATTAACGGCAAGCAATATGAGGGCGGTATGGAAACATATTGTCACATGTTGGGTGTATAACGCGACAAATAACTTCACGCCTTATTGGATATAGCGAATTTTATTCCACACTCACTCAATCACACAGTTTACAATCTCACAACTACTGCTGTCTGCAATATTACAATTACTTGGCCTGCGAAGGCTAGACTATAACTGACTGGTTGACTGCCTGGCTAACTCGTAACTCGTAACTAACTGACTCACTGCTGGCTGTCTCGTAACTAACTTGAATAGTCTTCGCTGCTCCTTATTTAGCCCCGTTACGGACAACACAGAAAACAGTTACATAATAGGCACCACTGTTGTCTGATGCCGTGTTTGCCGACAGCCTAGCAACACTGTTGGGAGTTGTTTACTGCTGAGTAGCAATGGCGGCATCCCGTGTTACGTCACCGCTGGGGAGGGAGGGGGTGTCCTCCATAGCGCAACACGTCACAATATCATACCACATTGCGCAAATGATTTCATTGGTTTTGAAACTCATTTTGCTGAAGTCACTAATAACATAGTGGAAATTGGACAGCAACTTCGTTTCAGTGAGTTAGATTCCGTCAACGTAATTGAGTGCATCAAAGTGAACACTAATGAACTAGATAATGAAACATTTATTAACATAGATGAAGAACGGGAGGACAACTTAGACAGCGACGACTGTGTTGAAGTGCCTGCACGAGAATTAACAGCTGAACAACTATCAAAAATTATTTGAATGGTTGTAACCTTGTCAGAGCATATTATGGAAGTCGATCCCAATATTGAACACAGCCTTACAATTCGCCGAACGATAAACAATGCAGTTCGTTACTACAGAGAAATGTATGAAGAGAAAAGGCCAATGAAGAAAAATGTGCAGACATCAATATTGCAATTTTTAGGAAAAAAAATGAATTTTGAAAAACACATTTTTTTTAAATTATTTCTAATGAAGACATTTGAATTTATTAATCGTATTTTATTTATTGAAAAACGAAGATTTTTTTTGAACCAGTTATCATTTTTTGTATGTATTTAGTTCCTCGATTAATCCGGTTTCAAACAGTCCGGGATATTGGCAGAACCGATTACCCGGACTATGCAAGGTATTGCTGTACTTACTTACTTAGTCATGGAGCTGAGCCCTTCTGGAGAAGCCACCAATTCTGCAGCTACTCAAGAATTTCCCAGCATTTGTCTTACAAATAACAAGATTTTTTTTTTAAATAATGTAATAAGTTGTATATATACACACACACACACACACAAGGATGATACATATTGGTGATTTGATGATTTTAATCAGCTTTAAACTTGAACTGTACCTGACTTGAAATGACTACAATTGTGTACCAGGTGCAAATGTAGACCAAACACAGAACATTATTTGAATATAGCTAGTTTCCAATTTAAATTTTTTGAAGCCTTTCCAGTGGTAATGCGTCGGCAGTCATATTTATGTGGCAAGATGGGTTTGAATATGATCTCTAGTTGAGGTACTTGATGTATGTTATGATGTATTTATTGCCAAAGATGCTTTGATTTCAATCAGTGAACTGGAAAAATGATGTCCACCACTTTCAACAGTGTACATTGTAATTTCTGTCATAAGATCAACAGCTGTCTGTGAAAATAGTTTGGAATGACACATGTGAGGTGTTTCTGGTTGTCCTCCATGGATGAAGATGTACCAGCTTACCTGCTAAATCTTTGTTATGATATGTCCTGCATAACAATAATACAAATTTCACAATAACAGCAGTTCATAACAGTTTTTACATATGGGTTTGTATAGGTTTGTGGGGGCCACCCACATTGAAGAAAGCACTAACTAATCAGCATGGACCATGGCACCTGGCCCATTGTGAGCTGGCTGGGCTTTCTTGCATTGGCGGCTGGGTAACTGTGAACCAGCTGGTCTTTGTGTGTCAGCTGATGATGGTGTTGCTGCTAGGTGACTTGCTGTTGCTGTCTTGATGTAAGCGTAGCTGCAACTGGCTAGCATGTTGGAGGTCTGCATGTTTATACACTGTCACTAGCAGTGCCAGATTCAATGGGTGTTGGAGCTATCATGGTCTGCGCTGATTGGCTAGCGTTTGCTTCACTGTGGGAGGCTTCCACGGATTATATAATTTGGCTATGTTTCACTTTTGCATTTTGTTGACAAAAGTATAAACTAGTAAAACTCAAAATTAAGGCCATGACTGCTTCCTTCCACATCTGTATCATTCCACCATCATTATGGTACAGCCTGTCATTTCTGTAAATGGTGTTGTTATACTGAGAGAACTTACAAGATGTATCATGAATAAAAAGAACAACTATGACCTGAAGTGTATGTTAATATTTTTTAATTCCATTTGATGACTTTTTTGCCAGTATCATATACAGGTCTCCAGGTGAAAGGAAGAAACCAAGAGGTAAAGAATAATAGTTTATTCCGAGTTAAACGTTCTCCAAATACTAACAGTCAGTGCAAGGCTAAAAGAGTTCTCTGGAACTAATATGAATCAATATTGTCATGTATCAGTGACTAAGATGCTGGTTTGGTTTGGATTGGTGAATTGATTTAGTGAATATTGACTAGTCATAACTACAATTAGTTCTTACACACTCAAGATTACTGTAACTGTAGCCCATAAAGTCTTCTATGTCTGTTAAAACTTCACAGCTGAATCCTCACACCTCCTTTCTGTGATGGCTTCGTGTCCTTGACTCGCAGCTTCTCAGCTATGACTGACTGCAAACGACCTTCGCTGTCCCTTATAAACCTTTGGCATGGACCACACAGAAAACAAGTCGCGTGATTCCTAGCCAATGACATCATTTGTGGGCTGACTGTTTCCTAGCAATGAGCAGTAACATTCATCCACTGAGGCACAGCTTCCATTGTTGCATGTTTGGACATGTTTACCGAGCCATTGCCTAGAACTGTTTTGAGCAAATCCTTTAAAATATATAATTCTTATAGTGCCATCAACACAGCCATCTAGGATTAAGAGTGTTTAGTCTTACCCGTTCTATATTTTGGCCCTATTTCTGGGTTATCTTCAAGTGGTATACACACTTAAATATCAATCATCTGAATTGCCACATCATACATTCTAACAGGATATGGGTCCCTTGTACATTAGTATTATCTAACTGGATATCTTTCATAAGGTCAAACAGTGAAAACATAAATGAGAATATACAGGCAGTAACAGTAATTTAAATGTAATGTACAGTGTCAGAATGTGGGTCAGCTGTATATAAATATACATATAGTGAATATTCTGCATGTATATCTTGTTGGCATATTGTTTGATTTTGCTGGGTTAAAATTATTATTGAAATTGTATTAAATATTAAAAATATGATGAAAGTAATACATAGGAATGTCATGGTTTCCTGTTGTTGTATTTGTGGCATAGCATGCCTGATGGTGCTCGTCACTAGTCGTATTTGGGTGTTGACCTGTAACGTGAAAGCACACTTTATGTTGGCTTGTGATATAGTGTTACTTATTGGAAACGTTTTCTGTGAGAAGTGGAGAAAACTATTAGTGTCCTTTCATCTTTATTCCTAGAACAGTAGGTAATGCCATGGAAATGCATAATACAACAAAAAAAAAAAAAAAAGCCTTTACATGAATACATTTGAAAAATTTCACATACAAAAAAAAATCAGTAAACAGAGAATACATAGGAATGAAACCTCTACAGACACGAACAATCTATTTACAACCTGATATTACAAAGCACAATGCCCGATGGCAGCACACAAGATACATATACAAACACCACCACACCACATAACAAGCAAATGAAGCAAACTACATTACACGAACTGTAATTCAAATCATCAAGAAACTACAGGCCAGCACACATCAGAGTAAGTAATATAACACCCACTTGTAATAACCGAACCACACATAAGGCAACTGATCAGTCACCATTAAAATTATAAGGAACTAATTTAACTTGTCTCAATTTGGTCCGTCACACTATTAATTACAGAGTAGATAATGAAAAGTTCAGTCCAGTGTGACTGTCAGAACAGAGACAAGAATAATCCCTAAAGGAATCATATGAAGGAATCTACCACATACAAACATGTGAGGCAGAACAGGAAGAAAGAATAAACTCTGATGATACTAGATAGTTGTGTTGATGGTAAAGTTTTCCCTGTGCTTAACTAATGAAGCATTACGCCATGAAGTATGGGGGAGTGGATGTATTGATCCACATTTTCTAAATCCTAGCACTAGTCTGAGGTGAGTGGTCAGCTTCATGCCCCAGTTGATGGTATTGTAAGAATTATATATATATATAAAACCCAACAAGATGCTAAAATAAAAAGTTATGAATCACTATATTTCTAACCAAGAATATATGTATAATTCTGGAGTTGACTGGGGGATTACATATCTGACTGAAATTCATTATGATGTGCCTTGCACATATTGTAATGTTAGTTTTACTAAATTTCTCTCCTGCTAACAGTACATAGGGCAGCAGGAGTACTGAAATACAAGTGCATGGTTAAGAGCTTGTCTTTGTAAGGATAATTTTTGCTAATGAAGTATCTTTTCTTGTTTGCATTTTAGACTCTATATTCTGTTCATTTTTGCAGAGGTCATTCCTCTCCATTCTGCATTGTAAAGGGAATTGTTAGCGATTGATTAAGACAGTACAGCATAGACTGTTCCTTCACATTGGATTTTTTTTTTTTAATTTGCTTTTAATTAATTCGCTTAGTGGGGGGTGGAGTCCAACTGGGTCCACTCGCCATGGTGGCCACTGATAGGTCTATTGTAGCCTGCCCTGGGTGATTATGATGGAGAACTTGGTGGAATGAAGATTTGCAGGGGAGACCGAAGTACTCGGAGAAACCCCACCCCAGCACCACTTTGTCCACCACAAATCCCACCTGACCAGACCCGCTATCGAACCTGGGCCGCCGCGGTGGGAAACCAGCGATTAACCGCTTGAGCTATGGCACGGCCATCATATTGGATTAATGCTAGCACTATATACAGAAATGATGTATGTTTTGTGATGAAGAAGGGCAAGGGGGCAGTTTGGCTTTTTATGTTTTTGGTTGTTCTGTTATTACTTCTGTTAGGTGGTAATGCCTGAGCCATGGAACAAACTAGATCATTGTAACTCAGTGCAATGAGAGCTTTTGCATTAGTTGAATATATTTCAGTATTGATAGCATTTCTAGGAGGATATTATGAAATCACAAATCATTTGTAGGTGTTGACAAAAGATGGAGCACCTGCTGTTCTGATATTATGAGGAAAAATAATTTTTGTGTCAGATATGTCCATCTGTAGTTGTCATGCTGGGTGCTATGGGAGATGGTGGACACCCCCTCCCCATTTCTGTGCTGTGTGCTGTGGACTGACAAATCCATATTTGCAAGAAATTGTGTATGCAGTCTACACAACTTACATGCATGGGCAGTGGAGAATCCTCATACTACTCATCACTCCAACAGAGGTTTATTGTTAACGTTTGGCCCTGAATTATAGATGATTACATAATCAGACTGCATGTAATACAGGATCATCTTGGTGGAGTGCACTACACAAATTTCTTTGAGGAAACACTCCAATTTTTATTCGAGGATGTGCCTCTACATGTGTGCTACATCATGTGGTTTCAGGCCATTGTTGCTCCTCCTCACTTTACAAATGAATTCTTTTCACATGTGTTGTTTTGATCGCTCTGAGATGCTTTAGTATAGCGCCTGTATTCTGGGCTAAGGTTTATTCACATATTTTTTGTGGTAAACATGCAGAACATGAGTTGACACAGGAAGATACCAATAGTAATACAAGTACATGCAGGAACGAGTTTATGAGCCTGCACTGAAATTATTTCCTTTTAATGTATTAGTCATTCTCCTGGACTTTGCTACTGATCTTGTAACTGGTTCGTAAAAACCATTTCCACCTCTGTATATCTCTGTGAATAGGTGAAAACCTCATTATTACTGTTAGCCATACATAATTTATAATGCATTGAAGTAACTGAAATGCTATGTTTCATACACTACAGCTTTCAGCTGTACAGCTTATAAGCTGTAAACGAAAGTAATGAGTAATTGGAAAGGGTTCTGACAATGGGGTGTAACACTCACAATCACAGGATTTTTGGGCTTTGTCCATGGTCCGGTATAGAAAATAGAAAAAAAAAACGTTTCGGACACTGGATTTGTTTTATTCCTCAGGTGAGGGGGGTTGGGGGTTGGAAGATGCGTACTCAATTGGGTCCTTTAGAAAGAGCTAACCTCAATTCAGTGTACACACACACAAATGGCCTAGATAACTCCCGCCAAGCCTGCAGGAGAATTCGCTAAAGGCCCTGAAGGCCGTCTACTGGGTCTACTGGTCTACTGCCACCTGTCCCTGAAGATTCAGATTTAGAACTTTCTGTGCTCCTTGGCATGGTGAAAGAGTATTCCTGTAATTCCTACTCCTGCATTCCGAAAATCGCTAAATAGTCTTGGAAGTCACGGATTACTAAATACGCAGAAGTGCTAATCGGTGGTAGTGCCCCGTCTAAATTTTTATTGAATGCCGTCGGTCGGTTAGATCGAATATGAACGGGAGTTGAAGGAGGCGCGTGTGCATTTTCGGAATAAATTTTTATGACAATGTCTGAAGCTGACTCAAGTACAGAAGACATCGAAAATGATTCCGATCTGGAGGTAAACAAATTTAATTTCTGAATGTTTAACTGTCGAGACTATGAACTGAGGATAGGTAGGTGGGAAGATCGCTTTTAACTCGTTCGTGAATTCGTGAAGCTTTGTAGACAGGTAGATCATGGTTATGTTCAGGTAGTAGGGACCGGAGAGCACCCTGAGAATAGCAGAAGTTCGGTATTTGCTTATTTTATTCAATTCGTCAGCTGAATATGCTGAATTAAATCTTATTTACATTTCACATATCCATGCTTGTATAGGAGTAGAGGAAATGTGGAAAACATAATGTTTAAAGGAAATGCATATACAGTGCTTTTTGCGAATATAAATGCATATATGTATTTGGGAAAACATCATACAGTGACGTCTTACCGTATCCGTGTCGGTACTTTTGTGGTGAAAATTTGATCGGCGCTGGTATATTAAGGGGGGCTGTAAAATTTGAAGTTGTCCCTGTGCTTGACTAATTAAGCATTACGCCATGAAGGCGTAGGGGAGAGTGGATGTATAGATCCACATTTTCTTGATCTCAGCACTAGTTGGAGGTAAGTGGTCAGCTTCACGTCCCTGCAGCTTTTCCCTTGGGGGAAGAGCCCTGATACCCATTGGGTAGGAGGTTAGGTGAACCCTAGAGCCGATCTGGATGATGTGGAGATGAGAAAATTCTTGAGCTTACCGGAACTCGAACTGCGACCCCTTGGACATCCAGCCCATAGCCAATCGCTATACCTACTATGGTATCCTGGCTCCCTGTGATATGACTGTCCTTGTAATAAAGTATGCTGAATTTGTTTTGTGTTTTCCCATTGCATTTATTGTCAATCTATAGGCCAAGAAATTCAGTTGTTTCTGCTTCTTCACTTGTTTTATTTTCACACTTTTTAAAAGTGATAAATTTTCTTTGAAATTTTTGCTGGTTGGATGAGAATTCTGGATTTGACTTGTTCCATATCCTATGGTGTCTACCTGTACCTAGGTTTACGGAATGTAAATAAATTGAAAAATTGAACCATGTAACTGGGAGTTTACTATATTCAGATTAATATATTTTGTTGTTAGTAGCAAATTCTAGGAAGAGTAATTTATAAAAAATTAGCGCAAATTAATTGACTTTAAACCATTTGTTGACGCTAGGAAGGATATAATTCACACAGTTATGAAAACTGTCTTGTCAAATTGAGAATGACAATACAGATGCAATTAGTGTATTGGGAAGAATGTGGATGAAAGTTACTCTAGCCTGCTTTTGATATGTTAGACACTGAGGAAAATCATGATAAACATATTAGGATAATCAGTTGCCTGGTCAGGATTTGAACTGGGTAACCTCAAAATACAAGAGTTTGATTTGGGATTGCCAGTGGTGAGATCTACCAATCTACACAATTTAAAAAGCACTTAAAAGTAGGTTAAGAACAAGACATCTGAGCTGTTCTAACATGCTAAAAGTGTTGCTGAATTTAGCCTTTATTTATGGTTATTACACCTCTGACATTAGTTTTTGTCTATCTGGTCAGCCAATTCTAACAGTTGCAAAAATATACCAACCGGTGGTGACAGAGTGTATATTGTGATAAACATGGTAAAATTGTAAAACTGTTGTCCTTGACTGAATCATTGAACTCTTGTGTTTAGCTAATGTTGTAGAAGTGTTACTACTAATAATTCAGTTAGAGAAATTCTTAAGCAGATGTAAACATTGCAGCAGGTGTGCAGGAAATGCCACTACCTAAATGCAGTGATGTTACCATGGATTTCTGTAGTTTTTAGTTTTATTTGTTACTGCATTAATAAACATTGATGTTGATGTGGCTTCAGATGCAGATGCTTTTACAGGTGTTTAGCATACAGCACAAGTACAAAGTTCAGATGTGATATGAGATATAAACTACCCCTGTGTTGAAGAAAGCAGTCTTGTGGGATGTGGCGTCGTGTGGGTATTGTGTTAACCAACGTTTCGGAGGAACGTATCGCCTCCATCTTCAGGGTATAAGAAAATATGAAATATGCGAGCGAACCAGTGTGAGCAGTTGCAACAGACTCTGTTGCACCTGCTCATTGCACNCTAGTGAAACCAGGATTAAATATTGTGTCCACTGGCCACAAGAAACACTATGCAAATGTTGTTGTAAGTAAGGAAAGGGAAATGATAATCATCACTTGTTGATTGGAGAGAGCGTGATGTACTGCTAATTGAGTAGGTTTGTTAATGAATCGATGTCATATGCAGGGGGATTGGTTGAGAGCCTGCTGCAAATTTTTCATCCAGTCAGGCAGAAGAGAGAATTTTTCTGTGAGTGTTTGGACCCTTAGTGGAATCGATGGGTCCATAGGCCAACTAGTCACAAACAAAACCCACCTAGATCATAGCAGATGCCAGAAAAATTGTCCATGTTGTTATTGCACCTCCATAACATTTTCACATGCATTAAAGTTCAATTTTGGAAACAGAGAAAAGTTGAGACTAAATATCATTTTCCTGTGCAAAGTGTTTAAGAGACTTGTAAGAGCTATGTTTAGGTCTAGCATGTATTTCATCCATTTTGTTTACATTTAGTGCTCAGCATTTTGATTTGCTTTTCATTTGTCCAATAATAACACTGTATAAATTTATTTTTGACCGCATGAATAGTTTTTAACTGAAATTTGTGCTAGAATCTTATTCTTCCTCTTCACATCAGTATTAAACATGAGCACTCATTTCACTGTGTAACAGTCACATGTCTTTTTGATACAAGAAGTAATGTGACAGTATGTAGTACTGTAGCAGAGGCTTGGGGTGATGGTGAACCCACACATAATGTATAACCTTATTTCACAGACGTTATTCAAAGATATATTTGGGTGATATTGAAGGTAAATTGTAATGTTCTTAGGCAGCTGACTTGATTACATCAAGAGCCTGAATTTATGTTGTGTGAGTTGACATGAGTGGTATATGTCCCTCCTACCTGGTGGGCCAAATGGTTTGTATCAAACTCTCAGATAACCTCTGTATAACTCTAAGAAGTGGATGATGTTATATTATTATTTTGGGTGTACATATGCTGCAATGGAAGATAGATAGATGGCTCTAAGTGATAGTTTTGACTGGCAAAAAATATTCAGTTCCTTAGATCATTATGACAAATTTTTCAAGTTGAGAGTGCGGTTGTAAGTAGGAACAAGAGCCTGTATGCCGTGCTTGTAAAAGTCTGCGCCAGCAGAAGCAAGCCACTTTCTTACAGCTGCAGTGACAGCGTTGTTGTCTGGAAAATGTTGCCCACGTAGTCCATCTTTCATAGGCCCAGAGATGGAAGTCTGAAGGTGCTAAATCGGGGCTATAAGGTGGATGTGGTAGTACAGTCCAGCCAAACTTCGCAATGTGCACAGTGGTCACAAACTGGTATGGGGTCTAGCATTATCATGTTGCAAGCGAAAGGTTTTCTGCTTCTCTGGCCTGACTCGGGAAATGCGGGCTACCATCTTAGTCGGAGTCGTCTTGTAGCGTTCAGAATTGACAGTCTCACCAGGCTCCAGGAAATCTAACAAAATCACACCCCGCCTGTCCCAAAAGACCGTGCCCATCACTTTCCCTGCCAATGGCTGTGTCTTGAACTTCTTTTTTTCTTGGGGAATCCAGATGTCACCACTCCATGGACTATCTTTTGGATTCCGGCTCATAGTGGTGACATCACGTCTCATCTCCGGTGATGACGCTGTCCTGAAACTTGTCAGCTTCAGCCTCAGACTGGTGCAACAGGTCCTGACAGACTTCCATTCGATGAGTTTTGTGGTCCTGTGTAAGCATCTGTGGGACCCACCTGGAACAAACTTTTGTGATAATCCAGCTTCCCTGACATTGTTTGCAATGCATTACAGCCGATATTAAGCTGTGCACACAGTTCCCTGGTCGTTATCCGCCGATCTGTACAGATGAGCTGATTGAGATGCTGTTCATTGTGAGGAGTGGCAGCTGAGCAGGGGCGCCCAGGGTGTGGTTTGTTGCTCACTTCACTTTCACCACTGTTGAAACGCACTACCCACCGCCGCACTGTGCTCACATCCACTGTATCGTCTTTGTACACCTTTAGCAAGCATTGATGGATGTCAGTGGGTGCAATTTGTTTGCCAGTGAGAAATTCAATAATACATCTCTGTTTCTTATGCACTTCTATTTCAGACGCCATTTTGGTAGACTGCCCTGCTGTCACTATGTGTTGCACGACAACCAGACTAACAGTACATTGGCGGGAAGGTTCAACCTTTACTACAACACCACCAATATCCAGCTCAGACGTTACATATTAACACAGAAAAATAGGAGGCATTATATGGGAAGGTTCAACCTTTACTACAACACCACCAATATCCAGCTCAGACGTTACATATTAACACAGAAAAATAGGAGGCATTATATGGGAAGGTTCAACCTTTACTACAACACCACCAATATCCAGCTCAGACGTTACATATTAACACAGAAAAATAGGAGGCATTATATACGGAATGCCCTTCGTATATTTTATAACTGTTTTAATGATTTACTCATTGTGATTTGTCTTGGATAATATGTGTAATTGTTATGGATTAACTATAATTAATTTTTATTTATATAATTGATGGGATTTGTCCTGTTGCCGTTGACTGTTTCTTTATACACTGGTCTTCCAGCCATGTTAGTATCCGTGAAATGTAAATGAATGAATGTTTTGGAGACTGGACTCTGCTTTTGTCTTCAGGTAAAAGGCTTACTCAGGTGGATTCCTTGCTGGTCCCTGTGTCCAGACTACTGCAAATGATATCCTAACAACTGTAAGATATAATTTATTAAGATAATTACAAACTGCAACAGACAGCTTGTACACTCTGTGCGTGTTATGTTTTTAGTGGTCTTTTTAAGAATGGAAAGTATGGGTAAAAGTTACTCCAAGCAGCTTATATCAGTCCATTCTTATAAAGTCACTCTGTACGATTAAAATGACTGTATATGGTGTGTGGCTTGGCTTTTGGGACTAGGCCACAACATATGTTGAGGGTATTCCAACATTACAGCAAACCTTGCAGTTTCCAACATCAGGATTAATGATGTTTGGCAGCTTTTATGTACCTCTCACATTAAGCATTGTGTCACAGGTGAAATATATATGTTGTTATACCGAATTATAGGTTGAACTTAAAAGGAAGTTGTCAGAAATCAAATTGAAGCTGGACTGGGTTGAACGGTTGGATCTGGTAAATGACTGTGCACCCCTTGCACCTGAACTTGCACATAAGGTAAGCCATGTTTATTTTGAACTGGTGATTATGGTGTGCGATATATGTTACTGCTCTGGTACAGTTGATATCGTTCGGTAACTTATCATATTTTGTAACATTTATGGTCACGGTAGTATTAGGTGTATGGAGTTTTATTTTGGCAGGGTATTAAGTTTTAGTGCAGGATGTAGGAGAAACACATGGATGTTTCAGTAAGTGTAGTAAATGATGAAATGGATTGTGCGTTAATACAGATAGGTGAGAAAATGTGCAGTGTAAATTTTTTTAATGGGATAGTGCAGTTGGTACAGCGACTGGCTACATGCCGGATGGCCAAGGGGTTGGAGTGCAAGCCCCGGTAGGGGAAAGATTTTTCCTTCTCCATGTCATCCAGACTGGCTCTGGAGGCGACCCTGCCGCCTATCTGATGGGTACAGGAGGTCAGGGGTTCAATTCTTGGCCTGGAGGTTTGTTATCCCGATTTCGGGTTTTTATGATTTTTCTTGCATCATCAAGGTATGATAGTATAGTATATGGGATAGTATATCAGATTTGGCCACAACTTACTTTGTAGAATTTTCAGTTCATTATTCACTAATTATTTTATCAGTTGATCCTATATTGTTTGAGATATGATTAAATGAACCACAAATAAGTAACTATGGGAGTAAACCAAAGCATGGAGTCACCTCTTATCCTTGCTTGATCATTGCTTTCGCTTTTCGATCTTATGTCTTGGCCCTTCCTGTTCCTTTTTAATATCTCATAACCAGGGCAGGATTTTGATGACCTGAAAATCTTTAAAAAATGACCTATAAAGTGGCCGAAAAAATCCAGAAAAATGACCTAAAATATGACCCAAAAATGTAATATGCAGGGCCCGGATTTTGATGACCTGAAAATAATTAAAGAATTACTCATAAAATGACCGAAAAAATTCAGAAAAATGGCCAAAAGGAGAAAAGAAAGAACATTTTGATTCCATGTTATTCACATTTCAGAGAACATATGAAGAAAAATTCCCTAAAATGGCCAAAAATGACAAGAAATACCGTTAAAAGTCCAAAAATTTACCCCAAAAATACCCCCAAAATGAAAAAATCACCTTAAACCTAAAAATGTCAAAAAATGCCAAAAAATTACCTATAAAATTTACATTTCTGTAACCAGCAGCTCATATCCGAGATTTATATATTTAAGAGCATCGCATACGATACAAGGAAAAAAAGCTGACATGTCATCAAAATCCGGGCCCTGCTCATAACTGTTTGTTTTCTTCTTTGTTAGGAGTTGAGGAGAGAATGTGTCCATATAGAAGCTGTGTCCACTTCTGGCAGGCCAATTGGGGTCTTATTTTTTTTTGTCTTGCTGATGAATTGGCGACTGTTGTTTCTCTGATTCTTCTTTTCCTAGTGTTTCATTTCCCTGTATTTCCTTTCCTTTGTCCTCTGAGTAAGTATCACAGTCACCTTCCAGAAATATTTCATTTTCTTCAGAGTGGAGTTTCTTAGTCAAATTCATGATTGTGTATGACTGTTTACTGAGAGAGACATGAATTGTTGAAGGTTTGTGACAGTGACTAATTGATTATACCAATATTGTGTTTTACATTTTATGAGGTTTGTTTGTTATACACAGCATTTTGAGGGTGGCTCTATTTCTGTCTTCAATTAATTATCATTATTTGTTATTATTATTATTATTATTATTATTAATTAATTAAATATTTATGTTTCTTTTCACTTCTAAATAACACTTAGTTTTATGATAATGAAATTATTATTGTTATTATCATTTATTTGCTTGTTTGTTTACTTTTCTTCATTACTGTGTTTTCCCAAGAAATTTCCTGTAATTTATTTTTGACTTATAATGTGTTTGTCTAATGTTTGTATAATGTTACACTTAATTACTTTCATCTTCACTGTGCTAAGTCTGTAATTGGCCTTACGGCTGTTGACGTGGCACATTAATAATAAAGAATTGAATTGAATTATTATTATTATTTGACATTTGTTATTCACATTATGGTTTACTAAATATACTGCCTGCATTTCCAAGGTAGAAGGTGATTTCTATGTAGAGAAAAGATCACTTTCACACGAATATGATGTAGTAGAGGATTGTAGGGTGTATTACATAAACATTCTGAATGTGAAATATAGGTTGTGAATATATTACCATGGGTTACTTACTGTTTAAATATGTTTATGTCATTGCCTTCAAAGTGATAAATACTCATCCACTCCATAGGACTGACCTTGAGAGCACCCATAATTCTATATTTGGTCTCCAACAAGCCATCCATTCCTATATACCTGCAGTGATGTTAAATTAATGTCCCCCCCCCCACACACGCACGCGCACATATCTCAAAGATTAAACACATTGGAAGCTGTGCAAGAGATGAAGTTCCCACAGTTGTGAGAATTTAGGTTGTGGCTTCTACAGTGATGATTGAGGCAGTAAACCAAAATAATGATAACCACTTACAAGATTACATGATGTTAAAACACAGAAGACTACAGTCTACACTGAAAGCTATTTTATATTTTATTATTTGTTTCTAAGTACTTGTCCTGTTACATGTTCTACAGACACAGAAATAACATTCTGTAAAAATGTACATTTCATGTAACCAAGATAACAAAGAAAAACTAAAATTGGTAACAATTTTTTATAGTATATGAGCGAAACAGTTGGACAACAATGGGGAAAGCTGTTATGTTTAATGCACAAGGAAGTCAGTGTAAATTAGGAGTGTGTTCTTAATAAAGCAAATATTATTCATCCAGATGAATAAACTATGATTATTACCGTCTTTCAGAGGAAATGGAATTTCATTATAGTGCATAGCTTTGGGGGCAGATACACCTAATGTAGTAAAATACAGTAAATTTCAGAGGCCCTTTCTTTTTTTAATGTAGCAGAAATTGAATTTCAATTTTAAGTACACTGAAGAAATCCTGCCATTGTAGTGCTACACCCTAGTGTTTTAAATGGAACTGGTCAAAATGTTAAGTTTATGAACGGGTGTGAAATTGTCATGCAAAAGGTGTCACCACTTTATATTCTTTTGTACTAAGAGGATAACTGAAAAAGTCAATGCTTAATACACCAGGTTCAAGATTGTTTCTATATTGTATGTGGTAGGATGTGTAATAATGTTTGTAAGAAGTTGAATTTGTAGAATCCTTCGTAACTTCCCAAAGAAGTAATTGTGCAATTTTTAGATTTCATAGCATGCTATGCTGCGGTTTCATCAAGTTCAGGAAAGTGTCATCATATGTATTTATTTTTTATGATTTATGTCATGATGCTGTCAGTAGCTGGTACTATGTAAAATTAAGCGCAGAATTAATAGTGAATAATTTGCCTGAAGAGACTCAGTCACTATACTGGGTAGCTGGTGTTAGGGCAAAGATTTGAACTAATTATCTTCAAAATATGAAGCAAAAGTACATATGGTTGACTGTGATGGAGCACAGCTTTGAATTGAGTATGTATGTTAGTGAGTTGTTATCCTTGCTTCTTCTTGTGTTCTGTAGTTACAAGAAGAGGAACTGCAGCATGAAGCCAAGTTTAGTAAAGGCAAAGGAAAGGGACGAAAATTGCAGAATGTTAGAACCGAGGATCTGGCTCTGAATGATTTCCGTCGGGAAACCCTGTTCCATCGCCAAGCACAGGCAGCTGTTCTTATTGGCATCCCTAAACTCAGGGAAAAGGGTGTGAAGACTAAACGTCCAGATGATTACTTTGCTGAAATGGCAAAGTCAGATCAACACATGCAGAAGGTATTGTTTTATTGTCTGTATGTTTTACTGATTAATTCTTGTTATATTTGAAGTGAAGTATTGCATTACACTTGTTGGCCTCTTACAGGAAGAAAATATGAGTCTATCAATCATTGTAAATCTGTCATAATAGCAGTATTTCAGAAACGTTTTTTAATCTTGGCAGAGTTCTGTGAATGTATACATACTACATTTGATGGATGATATGAGGTTTCCTAAGGTGGATTTTAACAATATATTGAGGAAAATATTAAATCAGGGAATATAACATTAAGACTTGCACTCATTGAATTGAATATTGAATAAGTGAAGACCTTAATTTAACGAATAATAAGTGGGGATTCCATAGTAATGTACGCACAGACACAGAATGGTACTTCTGACAGTTTGCAGCATTGTAACCAGCAATGACGCTCAGCTGAATGATTTAATTTGGTTCTGTATGCATTTAAAGTTCTTTTTAATAAGAAAATTACAGTAGATGCAGAGAGTGGCATCTTCTAGTATCAAAGCACATTTCTCAAATTTTGCAGCATGATAAAGTTCATATTCTATTCCTCCTAGGATGATGATTCAAATATTAACACCTCCATAGTGAGGTGGATATTTCGTAATATAAATTTTTGCAAAGATAAAAATGATGCATGTTCAGATTTGAAGAATACAATGGCTGTAGTCCTGCCTGCTGATTATTGATTCACTAAACAGTCTGCTGTATCTCTTTGTGCGTTGTCCTGTTGAAAATATATGTAGCAGTTCTCTTCAGATAAGGGTTCCACAATATGAGGTCATGTATTGAGACTGATCTGTGAAAACCGAGATAACTGCATGTAAGATTTGCAGCTTTCAGAGCAAATACTTATAACTGTGCTAAAATCTTATTGGGTTATCAGCTGTGTCAGTTGACATGGCGATTTTCCTGAGAATATTTTGGCATAAGTACTGCGCTTAATGACTGTTGGGTTAGTGCCCTACACTGTAAGCACCAGTAGTACACATGTTATACCATTCCTGCCAGTGCTGGAAGCATGTCTCACACTCCATTTTTGTAATCACCAACAGCTGCTGTGTTGCATTGCGTTCGCTTGTTTCTGCAAACTTTTTTTTTTTGTATTTCAAGACATTTAAGAATGAGAGTACCAGCAGTTATGTTTTGAGAAAAGAGTTGTGATTATGTGATGTTATGGAGTATAGTTATGCTGCATGACAGTTTCATAACTGAAGAAAACAATCTGCTACTGTGTTTTCACTACACATTTTATGTCATCTTTTGTGAGGGGAGGTAAAGAAGGGATTTTTGCTGTGATCACTGTTATTTGCTTTTAGGATCATAATGATAGGCTCAAGTTTCATGATCAGTTATTGCATTTTTAAAGAAGTTTTCATTGTCTGTTTCCCCACATTCAAACTAGGCCAAAGCAACAGACAAGCTGGGTTCAATTTCTGCTCTTATGTCAGCAAGAGAAGCTGGCTGATATGGTTCATTCCCAAATCTTTGGTTGGGTTGGCCTGACAAGAGGCATGAGAAACTTAATCTCTTTCACCCATTTCACAAATCTTCTCTTATTTTGAATTGGTATTAAATCTCTGTATATACATAAAGACTATCATTTTTATTAGGCTGCAGCATTTTGGACAGTTTCACATACAGAGTTAATTCTAAGTTCATTGAAAGGGGCATAAATTATAAGTTTATAGCAGGTTCCAGTGATTCCAAAATTTTCAGCAAAATAATTACTTTCATTTTATTAATCATAATTGTTACCAGAGTGCTGTAATTGTGTATGAATGTAGTATGTCTGATTATTATATTTATATTTTCATGAGGACACTTCACTGTCATTAGTGACTTAGTAAAAATTCTGTATCCCCTGCGGTTGATGCAACATGCATGTATCGGTACCAAAAGCAGGAACTTGTATGAAGTGGACACCTATCTATCAGTATATGCCTTGTGGTCATACTGAAGAAGATAAATGTTTAGTGTAAAAATTCCTGGAATCTGCCTGCTCTGGCATTCTGAGAATGTTTTTCCTTACCATATGCAAGTCACTGCATTATGGAACATGCGGTACATGGACCTAATCAGTTGTCTGCAAATGGCCTGTTATGATCGTGTTGTAGTAGTATCTACCAAAAAGAAACATGTTATATTTGAATAAAGATATAAAATTGGTCAAAGGGATTGAAAACTAGAAAATTGTAGGAAAGTTGGGTAAACATGGTGTTACAGCTTCAACAGTTTCAGAAAAGGTGACAGTTTTTAAAGACATTTTGAGAAGCATTTGTGGATGAAAATACTGCGACTGAGTAGGCAGTTAAGTTGTGTCTTAACAAGGACATTTACCAGTGGTGAAAGTGTTGGTGGTAAACTGTGAAAGCAGGAGAGACAAAGAAATCTTAAAAATCATTTCTTAAACTCTAATTTTTTTTTCAGATTTTGTGCAAATGTTGTTATACACTTCATAAGTAATGTATATTTACTTATTTATAGAATTGTGAGAACCTTAATGAAACTGAAACACACACAAATGGAAAATATTCGTGGCCCCATGCCATTCTGTTTTGAATGTGTTGTGTGTATGGGCATGCATGCATATACTAGTATATGTGCTGTATAAGAATGAGCCATATTTTCCCCTTCTTGTAGGTACGTGAGGTTCTGATGAAGAAGCAGCATGCAAAAGAACGTGCTGAACACGTACGTCAATTGCGTCAGCTTCGCAAAGTTGGAAAACAAGCTCAAAAGGAGGCTAAGGTCCGACAAGCTAATGAAAAGAGAAAACTGCTGGAAGAAGTGAAGAAGTACCGAAAAGGTCTGCGCACAGACCTGGACTTCTTGGATGAGAAAAAGAAAACGCCAAAACCAGCAGCATCACAAGGGAAGAGGAAGGGACCCACGGATAAGAAGTAAGAATTTGTTTATATTTCCAGTTGGGTCTCTGCTTGACTGTTTTAGCAAATTCTTATTCTCACATGTTGGTTTATTGGCGTCATTTTAATCTCATAACGATTTTGCTGTTTCTGAAATAAACCCTCCTCAACGAGTTACTGCTTGTATACATGTGAAGTTAGGAGTAAAACAAAGGGCCTATCCAGAGTCCTCAGTTTGATATTAATTTTTCTGTGCAGTCTGTGCCTTCTCCTCTGCCATACTTATTTGTCAGTATGTAAGGTGCCAAATCTCTAGTATGGTATGGAGCCTATACTGAAAATGGTCTTCTTTGGTTAACATTTTCTGTGTTCTCTATTTGGGAAATAGGATAATCTACCTCAAGAGTATTTGCACCTCAGAAATGTATTTCTTCACCTTCATAAGCATACACATCACATTATAATTTTTGTTTTTTAGTAGTTTCTTAAACTCAGATGTATGTTGCATAATGACTGCATGATGATAGTGAATAATGAATTGGGTTGTTTGTGGAAGGAAACAGTCATTGCCTATTGTAAGTTACTGTTCTGGAATTTGCCTCGAGAAAGTGAGGAAAACTAGAAAAGAATCTCAGTATAGTTGGTATCCTGGGGTGTGGATGTATAAATCCTAATTTTCTTGACTTCGGCACTAGGTGGAGGTGAGTGCTCAGCTTCACACCCTGGCCGCTTTACCCAGGGGTAAGAACCCCAGGTACCCATTGGATAGGAGGTTGGGTGGACCCCAGAGCTGGCCTGGACGATTTGTTGAAGAGGAAATTCTTGACCCTCCTGGAACTCAAATTCGGACCCCTCAGTTGTCCAGCCCATAGCTAGTTGCTATACTGAGTACACTATCCTGTCATGAAACTTGGTTAAGCGTATCATGCCACATGAGACCATCTCAGCAGCAGTCTTCATAGATACCTCACATCAGTCATGCTTCAGCTTCTCAAATTGTTGAGGTAATAAACTTAATATTACTTGAATTCCAGAACTAATTGTCATGATACTTGATACATATATTATGGCATCTGAGAACATCTCATGAATCCCCATAGATTTGTAATTTTCCATTATGTATTGGAATGGCGTTTATCTCATGATTATCTTTTTCTCAGCTCATTCCCAGAGTTTTCATTTCCTTCTTAAATTACATAGTAGTTGAATGTTTTAGGCTTATACAACCTATTCCATTAAGGTTATTACCTCAGTAGTTTCAGAGGTGGGAAGGTTTCATGAGATGGCCTCAGGTGCCATGATATATGTACCAAGTTCCATGACAATTGGTTCTGGAATTCAAGTAATATTAAGGATAGTACCTCAACAGTTTGTGAGGCTGCAGTGTTACTGATGTGAGGTATCTAGAAGAATGCTGCTGAGATGGTCTTTCAGATTATGAGTCATCTTTAGGTAGTAGGAATTCATCAACAGACTAGAGTGACGATGTATTCATGTATCTTTTAGTGATACTTTGAATTGTGCCTTTTCATTCATAAGACTTTTGAGACTATATGTTAGATTATTGAAAATTATAATGCCTGCATAGTGTACACTTTTTCTGAAAATGTGAGAGGTTGGCAGTTGGTGTGGGAAGATGGTGTTTATTCTTTGTGTTAACACTGTACAGCTGAGTTAGTCTGAAAACGTTCTTGGTTTTTACAGTGATGTTCATTAATGAAAATATGTATTCACATGGAAAAGGCAAGCTCGCTAATTCCTTAAATAGACCTGTATATGAATTTCTAGGTTTGACACCTGCCATGTTTCTAACAATTTTCTTTTATAATATATAATATCTTTTTGCTGTTGGATGAATTACCACTGATTATTAATGAAAGTTATATCTGATATTGCAGGGTGCATGCAAAACGTCAGTATAAAGACCAAAAGTTTGGCTTTGGTGGAAAGAAACGAGGAATGAAGAGAAATACAAAGAGTAGTACTTCTGATGTTTCTGAGTTCAGACGACCAGGCAAACCAAAGCGACCCAGAACTGCCCAGAAACATCAACGTCCAGGGAAAAGCAGACGCTTGAAAATGAAAGCAAAAATGAAGAAGTGATAATATTTTGTACTGGAAGATATAGTAAACTCAGATACTAAAAATGTGTTTATGTATAATTGGAATAAGAAATACACAATTATATGTGCGGGTAATTGATGGTCTACTATAACTCCACAGGATGAAGTACTTGAAACGTACTAATAGTTGGTCAACAGGTCAGGAGATTTTGTGCCTTTTAAAGAACTTGACTATTGCAATGCTCACAAAAATCCATAACTGACCCCAGCCATGACCAGATGAATCTGGTCACCATTGTGACACCCTGTCCTTTTAAAATCCATTTTAATAATACTCATCCAACTCATGAGAAGTTAAACAATTCTGTCTAATGTGACTAGTGAAGATTTTTCTTATTTCAGTTATTTATGTCCTTACATGTTTCGGTCTTCAGAGGGAAACATTTACTTAAATACAGTTAGAAGCCACTATTACAATACATATTCTAAAAGTTAAAATGTATGCATACAATATTAATAATATATACTTGGTTATAAGATCTAAAGCCTTTAAAACTACAGGGACTCTTCCAATACATTCAAATATTTATAATTGGTTTGTTAAGACTATTGGAATTCGTAAACCAAGCAGGTTTGTGTCGTCCCTCTTATTATTTTTTGATGGGGGCTGCATGTGTGCCACCTTTTCGTCTCGAGAAGAGGGTTCTTTGATGTCCTGTATGTGTTTGTGGAGCGCTGTGTTGTGTTGTAAAATTCGGGCCACAAACACATACAGGACAACATCAAAGAACCCTATTCTCGAGAACGACAGGGTGGCACACATTCAGCCCCCGTCAAAAGAAATCATAAGAGGGATATATGAATATATAGGAGCTGTGCTGTTTCAGTTGGTGTAGTGACTAGGCTACAAGCTGGATGGTTGAAGAATTGGGGTTTCCTGCAGGGAAAAGCGATTGTTCTCTTCTTCACAACATCCAGACTACTACTCCTGTCCAGTGAATACCAGGGACACTGTCGTCAGGAGTATTGTATACTATTCATGCTTTCCTGTGAGATAAAATGAAAAAAAGTAAAGTTTTCTTTGTGCGTATCTAATTAAGCAGTATGCCATGAAGACGTATGGGGAAGTGGATGTATAGATCCACGTTTTCTTGACCTGAGCTTTACCTCCTTGGATAGAGTCCCTGGTACACATTGTACAGGAGGCTGGATGAACCTCAGAGCCAGTATGGATGATGTAGAAAAGAGAAAATGCTTGACCCTACCAAGACTCAAACTCCGGCCCCTTGGTCTATAAAGGGTAATAAAATTATACAATAATAAAGTAGTGTAAATCTTTTGTGTAACAAAATTCATGGGTCTACATTTTTGGACTTTGTTATTAGAGTTTATGTCATTTAGACAATTTTAAAAAGCTCCAGTGGAAAGCTCAAACAGGACATACTCATGTTATAGATTTTATGTAATTTGTATTGTAGGATGTGTTATAGCCAGGGTTCAATCCGAAATCGGAAAGAACATAAAATTTTTGATAGAAATTGACAGTGTTGCTAGCTGTGCTTGCGTTTTTTCTTCTAATGTAGAACGTATAGCTGTATCAAACATTTTTGTTTTTCGTGGTTCTGTGTGTCTTCTGCGTGGTCTAAACACACAAAATGACAATGCAAGCATAGCAGTCTCCATAGAACAGTCTTTAAAAACATGATGGTGACGAGTGACTGTCAAAACATTATGGACAGTGTGGTTATTAGAGTAAGTTTAAAAGGCGAATTATGTTTATGTAGTAACTTCTAAACAAAATTTTGAAAAAAGTGTTGCATATGAGACAGAACATCAGATAGATTTGTTAATTAACTAATAATGTGCAACATGATGCTTTCAATATAATACTATCTACCAACAGACTGGTTTTAAACAATGGCACCAGGATGTGACAGTCCAGGTATTGTTAATCTCCCCCAAATTTTTGGAAAAATTAAATTTGAAAAATGAACAGAATACAAAATAATACCTAAGAATGTTGAGCACTGTCTACAGAACCATCCTTATTTCAGTACAGAGACCCACAGCTCTAGGGCAATGTACAGGATGTCCACCACTTAACTACATGCTTTTCACATCATTTTAAGGGTAAAAGTTCTGACGAACGTGGGTCCGATCTGTGACAGTTTGTGAAGAAAATGAGAATGTGCATTCTACTGCATTAGTAATTTTTACATTATTTCCATTTAATTTTAGGTTACATTATTACTATTCTTGTTGTCGGCAGTGGCAGCACTCGTTGATGTTGTAAGATGCTCCTCTGTTAACCAGGCAAGAGATGAGGCAGGTGACTGCATGCCTGAACACTTTCAGGACTGCTGGATTGATTGAGGTGGTCCAGTTGCTTGGTCAGCGAGCTCACCAGATCTTTCGCCTTTGGGCTACCTCCTCTGGGATCACATGAAATACCTGGTGTATGCCATCAAGCCAAACAGTAGGGCTGAATTGTTGGATCGAATAATGAACTCCTGGGCTCACACCAAAAATGGTAATGACTGTGAAGAGGGCTATCACTTCAATTGCATGAAGGGCTCAACTATGCATTGACAGTTATGTAAATACCACGAGTAGCTGAAAATGCAATTTAGAATGTAGTCTGAACTTACTACCACCACTGCCAATAATGATAATGTAGCCCAGAATTGATCAGAAATAATGTAAAAATTACAAATGCAATAGAATGCTTATTGTCACTTTCTTCACACTTTGTTGCCGATTAGACCATTTTGGCTCAGTATGATCCAAGAACACACAGTTACATTGTGGACGTCCTGTTGTGGGGCAGTATGTATAGACATCTGTTAAATGGCTTAGCTGTAGGTTTGTAACGAAATTTTCTGCAGCCGCCCCTCAAAAAAAAAAAAGATGGTATGGCACCCGTGCTTTTAATACAGGTCTTCATTTACACACAAGTTTTAGTTCTCAGTATGGGTTGGAGCTGTTGGACTTAGTTAAACTATCTCCATGGAGCTGAGTCTTTCTTGAGAAGCTGCCAGTAGCTCAGCCACTCAAGAATTTCCCTACGCTGTATGAAACCTGAAGGTTAGGTAGCATGTTCATAAGATCCCTCCACAGCTCTCTATCATGAGCAAGATCAGTCCAATCCACACCACCCAATCCCATCTCTCTAAGATCCATTTTAATTTTATGTAGATCTGTGTCTGGCTATTGGACTTGGCAAAAATATTGTGTCATTGTTTGCATGGCACTAGTTGTATAAGTTTCACTTGTTTAATAATACTATAAAAGAAAGACTGAGAAGGATGTTGATGGAGGTATTTATGACCTGTTATAAGGAACCATCTTTGAATTTGTGTACAAGATTTGAGTAACCTGTGGGGGTTGACCCCCCCTCCCCCCCGCAAATAAAAACAAATTGAACGTAACAAAAGAAGCCAATGTAATCACCTAAGGCAATAAAACTGACCAGTTCTTATGGAGAGGTATCACAGTTATCAACTTTGTACAACATTTTGTGTAATATTTTTTCTCCCATAGTTCAACTTCATGTGCGGCAGTTATTGAAGACTTTCAGCATGGATTTCAATGTATTAGATCATCTAATAATAACATTTTCTGCATTATGAGATACTGAAGAAAAATGTGAGTAAATGGGATGGCATAGTAATTGTTTGTTGACCTCAGGAAAGGTTATGATTCATGTCAGTTGGGAAAGGAGTATTCTGTTTGTTCTCACTGAATTTGATATTCCCATGAAACTCACTCACTCATGGAGCTGAGCCCTTCTGAGGAGCTGCCAATTCTGCAGCTACTCAAGAATTTCCCAGCATTTTATGGAACCCGAAGGTTCATCACCGTGTTCACAAGAGCCCTCCACTGGTCCCTATCCTGAGCCAGATCTATCCAATCCATCCCATCCCATCCTATATCTCTAAGATCCATTCTAATGTTGTCCACCCACCTATGCCTTGGTCTTCCCTGTGGTCTCTTTCCTTCTGGCTTTCCCACCAATATCCTATACGCATTCCTCGTCTCCCCCATTCGTGCTACATGCCCTGCCCACCTCATCCTCCTTGACTTGATCATTCTAATTATACTTGGAGAAGAGTACAAGATATGAAGCTCCTCATTATGCAGTTTTCTCCAATCTTCTGTGACTTCATCTCTCTTTGGTCGAAATATTCTCCTCAACACCCTGTTCCCATGAAACTAGTTAGGCTATTTAAAATGAAACTTCCAGTAAAGTAAATATTTGATACATTTCATGTTTAAAATGGTCTGAAACAAGGAGATGTGATTCATCTTACACCATTAGGAAGGCCCAAGAAAACTTAAACCGAATGAAATGGAATGGGACACGATCAGTTTCTAGTCTGCCGACGATATCAATTTACTGGACAAAAATATAAATACATGTACTTTCATCATGAAAGAGAAATGCAGAATAAATATCAGAATGATATTAAGGGTGTTGGTATAGAAAGGTGTACAGATAAAACTAAGTATAGGTAATAAATACTTTGGAAGTGTAGAGATGTTGAAATATTTGAAAATGACAACATCAAAATTGCATTTGCAGAGAAGTTGAGAGTATGTAAGTTTTGAGGTTTTCACGGCGATGACAATGAAGAAAGTCGTCTTCTGGGTTTAGGCACCGTGTATTCTTCGTTTTGGCCGACGTTTCGGAGGAACGTAGCGCCTCCATCTTCAGAGCAGCTGAATGGCTTGGAATGCGGAGAGCAGTAGCTACGTTCCTCCGAAACGTCGGCCAAAACGAAGAATACATGGTGCCTAAACCCAGAAGACGACTTTCTTCAAGTTGAGAGTAGTTTATAGGAGGAGAATGCTTGCTACCATTGATTTCAGAGTTGTCTTTACTTCCTGTTTGCTGTCTAAAAGTGTAAATGGGATTTGAGGTCGTCACAACAGTGAAGATTTAGATTATGGTCTTCTGGTTTATGAAATTGTATATTCTGGTAAGTGGTTACCGTTGTTTCAGCGTCAGCATGTTTCCACAAAATGTTGGTAACTATCTACCAGATTATATGGAGACAAAATCTAGAAGAACATGATCCAGAATCTTAGAGATCAATATAAAGAAATTATGTGTCAGTTTGCCTGTTGTTTTGTATGGGCATGGAAGTGGGTTAAGAGTATCCGAGGACAGTATGCTGAGGATAATATTTGGTCTTAAAGAGAGGAAGTGACAGGAAATTGGAAAAATCTTCATAATGAGAAACATCATAATTTGTACCCTTTACCAAATATTAGGATGATGAAATCAAGGGGAATGAGACAGGTGGGGTTTGGTATGGGAAAGAGATGTGAAATTGATAACAAAAATTTTTTTGGAAAATACTAAAATATTAAAATTATCCTTAATAGAAATGTGGTGTATGAGTGTGGACTGGACTCATCTAGCTGAGGGTAAGGACAGTTGATGTGCTGTTGTTAACATGATAATGAAATTTTTAGTTTCTTAAAGGAGGGGGGGATTCTTGAATAGCTCAGTGGTGGTTTGCTTCTCAAGTAGTTTTCTGCTCCATGGGGCTATCTGCTTCCACCTACTTAAGTAAATTTGAATTAAATTCTTGTGTTTGCAGCTTGGGTGCTGTGCTTAATGATGGATGCAGTACAATGAAAACTGGTGAATGATATGATTGACAGATTATGAAAAATTGGGATATCTGAAAAATAATAAAATTTACACAGTTTAGAAAGATGACTGATCTCTTCACATTACGGATTCAGAAGACAGTGCAAGAACACATCACACCTTGTGGTAGTGAAGATGCTTTCAATTTCATGCCAACTAGTAGGTACTGGTGAATCTGTAATATGAAAATGACATTCATGCAGACCTATTTGGATCAAACCCTCGTTTTTGCCGATACTTTATGTTTAATGCTATTTAATTAAACACTGTGTTTAAGTAAGAGTTCTTAGAGTTTGTTTGATTAATTTTTAAAGAAGTTTAGGGCCTGATTTATTGGAGAGGGACTGCGATGGTTGTCCCAAGGTCTCCACAAAATGGAAATAGAATGCACAGTTTTACTGAGACCTTTGCTTCTCTAAAGTCACATAAAGTCAGTCTGTATTTCTGTTTTGAGACATAAAATAACAAGAGAATTATTATAACCTAAATATGTTATTACTGATAGGGTCAACCACATGTGTAAATCTGGCCCTGAGGCAGTATGAAAATAACATGACAGCGTAGTTGGTATAGCGACTGGCTATAGGCTGGATGACCAAGGGGGCTGAGTACGAGTCCCGGTATGGTCAAGAATTTTCTCCACATCGTTCAGACTTTCTCTGGAGTCCACCTAACCTGTGCAATGGGTACCAGGAGTTCTTTCCCCGGTGGTAAAGCGGCCAGGGCATGAAACTGACCACTCACCTCCAGATAGTGCCAAGGTCAAGAAAATGTCGACCTATACATCCACCCTCCCAGGTGCCTTCATGGTGTAGTGCTTAATTAGATAGGCACAGGGACAACTTTACCTTTTTTATCTTTACACCTCATAACACTTATCAGTGCACAACAGTATGATGTAATCATGTTGAATTGAAACCCTGTTTTTATTTATGTGATAACTGTCGGGCAAAAATAAGACTCACAGTGAAATGGTTTACATTTTATGAAACGTGATGAAATGAAAATAACAATACATGGTTTCACATCAAGTTGCAGTTTGCAAAAAAAAAAAAATGAACATTTGCTGTTAGTCTCCTTTGGCTTTCATTGTCAGTCCTTAGAAAAGCAAAATCCTTTCAAGACAGTTTCTGAGAGATTACCTTTACATTTCATTGGACTGAATATCCTATACAGTCTTTAGTTTACAAATGACAGTGACTGGTTTAGCATGACAGTGTTAGCGGAACTGATGAGTTGTGGTAACAGGTATCATTGGTATTGTTTTCTATAGGACTGTATTATCTTTTACAGTTTTTCCCATAAATAACCTTTGGTAGAGTGATGTACTTGTCATCAGTAATGAAATAGCAATGAAATGAAATCCTCATGGGAAAAAGAGAAGACTTAATAGAATGTGCAGGAAGGTTGATATTTCTGTGAAGTTAATGAAAAATAAAGACGCAATACAGTTGCCGAAGAATATTATGTCAGTTGCAGTGCTCATGTATATTAAAGGTGTATTTGTTATAATCAGTTTACTTGAGTGCAGAAAAATGCATAACTTGGAAGCGTCTGTTGTCACAGATAAGTGGGAAGAGCGAAATTGATAACTGCTACAGAAATCTTCTTACGGTTATTAATAAGTCTATAATACATATGTTTATTAATTTCAGTAATGAAAGTATTCTAAATTTAATGTAAATTTAAAAATTAGAGTTTCCAAATTTATGTCTTTATGCCACTAATAGCTAAACTAACTTAATATAAATTACAGCTTTGTATAATCAGCAAGAGATTTATTTCTCAACTCCCCCTTCCAGGTCTGTATCTGCATAACCCACTTAATTACTCTGTGGTACAGAAGCAACATGAAACATTTGCAGAATTAATTCTGAGTATTCAGTCAACTCTCATTTTAATATTCAGACATTAATTTTTTGAGCTTTAGCCAACTTCATAAAACTAGTGGGAACACAGGCCCTATCAAGCTATTATTTACACTTGAAACAAACGGTCCCCTCCTCCTTTACCCCGCTAGTCTATTCCCTAACTAATGTAAATAAAAAAAATCACTGGGGTTAATATATTATTATTTACTCTGCAGTGTGTAAACAACAGGAGCGAGGGACAGAATTAATAAAAGGTCATTTTATTTGCTCTCTCTCTTTACCCTCTCCTCACCAACTCCATTTCTCATCTATATTTTCTGCACCATTCCCCCTGCTTCTCCATCTCTCAGTCTGCTCCTTCTCCTTTTCTATTTTGTGCTCACTTTTCCTGGGTAGTTATTCGTTGTATAAAACCTGCAGTGAAGTTTATATTCAGTAAGTTCTACACAATACTGAATCTGCCTAACAGTTGATGCATAATTTTGCCAAATCAGTGTTTGAGTATCAAACAAGGAAGAACATTAATTCTAGTGGTTTTTAATACCTTCTAGTTTGTGTTCATTTCTCTGTGTATAAATAAATTATTTCAAATAGAATGATTTAAATTGCATACATTAATATGGTAGTGTAGATCAAGATTTCTTATCAAGGAAATGTACCAAGATAAGATTTTCTTCCATTTGTTAAAGTTTGTTATTCATGAAAGTGTAATGTAATGAATCGAACCTTGTCATGGATCTTTAAAGATTAAATAAATACATATATGAAGAAATGACTTCTCTCGAAATACTGTGTATAAGTAAGTAACAGTAAAGCTATCCCTGTAACAGGCTGTGAAGGCCCATAGGGTTGTGAGACGTTGAGGGTCCCACATTATCTAGACAGTCGGCTCATAGATGGCGGTAAGATTGTCAGCCTTACGTGCCGGCGCACTTTAGTCCCCAGGAAAACTAATTCCTGGTACTCATTTCTGTTAGAGGCTGAGTTGACCCCAGGGCCATGGTGCGGCTGGAAGGATTAGGTCAATTGAAAAAATCCAATGAACCTGCGACAGTCTGGCTTGTAGCATAGTGCCTCAACCAACATATCTTGGATAATGGCTAGTCTCCAACATAATTGCGATAAAATTTATGTTTAGTGTACTATTGTCTTGGACCGCCTCTGTGGTATAGTGGTCAGAGGTCCTGGGTTCGCTTGCTGCCGCTACCAGATTTTCTAAGAAGTAGTGGGTCTGGAACGGGGTCCACTCAGCCTCGTGAGGATAACAGACGACCTGTTTCTAGGAAACAGCGGCTCCGGTCTAGAAAACTGAGATTAACGGCCCTGGGGATCCGTTGTGCTGACCACGTGACACGCTCTATCTGCAAAAGTTTGAACTAACTTCGCCGACAAGCGGCGGCTGCGTGGTCGGTGTAGTTCGCTTGCGGACTACAGGTCACGGAATTTGTTTTGTACTATTATATGGAATATGACTGCATCTGATACAAATTTGTATATTTGTTCTTATGTAGAATCACTGCAATGTGGCCAGAATTTGCAGATTGCATCATGGGAAACTCGATTAAAAGAGCCAAAGTTTCAATCATGAATTGTTGATACAAGTGAAGACAATATAGAATATTTATGGGGCCACTTTCTATACATTTTTCACAAAATAGATTTCTGCCTGTACAGCTCTGAATCACCAAGTTAGAGTAAAAGTGAATATACACTCTCAGTTTCATTCTGTCCGTATGTTTCACCCCTTTTCTTAATATGACCTTTGTTCTGTGAAGGTAATTGTATTTGACAGTGAATGGGAAATAACAAGTTATCCAATTGCTATAGAACAGATATAAAGTGTGATATATTTTAGGTCTGTTTTATGACACTAGCTTAGGATAATTAGGGATATTTTGAAGCATTTAATTATGAAACAACAGTTCTTCGAAAACTGATTGCCAAATACAAATAATACAGTTATAATGACAAAACCTATTAATAGATGCTCATCAATTTTTGAAGCTGTTTTAGAACATGTTTTAACACCGAATCTTGTTTGCTACATATGATGACTACCATTACATTGAAGGGACTGACTCTACTACTGGAATCTTATAATATTTTCAAATGGTATTTATGAAAGTGGTTGAATATGGACCACTGTTAAATTCCTCCTGTCATTTATTTGGCTTGGGCGTGGAGAACAGTTAAAAGAGCATTATACCTAATTATGCATTCAGCCTTAATAATACGTACTACTACGAACTTTTTTTTAGTATTGCCGCAAATCATCTTGATTTCAGTAATGCTCCTTGGCTGACTGACCAACTTGGTAATTAAGAAAAGTTGTTTCTGTGCTTAATTAGTTATGTACTGTAATGAAGACATGGGGGGAGTGAAAGTATAGCTACAAACTTCTTAACCTTGGCACTAGATGGAGGTGAGTGGGGGGCTTCACGCCCCAGTTTCTTTACTCTCGGGGAAAGAGCTCCTGGTACCCATCGGATAGGAGGCTTGCTGGGCCCCACAGTCGGCCTGGAGGCTGCAGAGAAGCGAAAAATCTTTCACTGCTGAGAACCGAACACAGGCACTCCAGCCCATCACAATACCTACTGAATGTAATTATACAAGCTGCGCTAATAGAATCTGTTGAACCGTAATGTTCTTATTTACTGTCTTCAGAGCAGAGGTTTGGACCAAATTGAGAAGACGCCGTATTAATTCGTCTTCTGTTCACAATTGAATCGTTCACATTCTAATCGAAAGAAAATACACCGAACTGTCAAGTGGGATGCGTATTATGTAAAGTCATGTGTTAAGTAATTTGCTGCACTGTCAGATTGCAATTTCATTGTCAGATATCTGTGTACTGTGGGAAGGCCATGCTGTAAAGCCAAAGGGCATGATAAGGTGTAGTATTAATTTGGACCATGGGAAACACCGGGTACGAATCCAGCTGGCTTCATTACTGAAATGAAATAATGGCAATATGCCTGAAGCCAGTTCATTATTTGATGTCAGCTCATATACAAATATCATAAATGGCCCCACTCAAATTGAAGTTTAGCATGAAATTTTGATATGGACATCAGTGTGAACACAGTGGCGCATCTGAATTAACCATCACGTTTAGGTTTCTTTATATAAGCACAGTAGTACTCCCTTAAACTTTTCCATTTTTTTTTCTTTCAGAACAAAGCCTTTTACGGGTAGTGAGGCAATTTACTTTATGCCTTCATGAATATAGAATTATTGAAGTGTATCTTATCCTTCAGAAGGGATATTGTACATTAGGTACCATGAATCTTCAGAAAGATTTTTAGAATATTCTGTCATTTCTGCACAGCTATATTTTCAAGTGACTAAGCACACGGTAGCGTAGTTGGTTGAGGGGCTATGCTACAAGCCGGAAGGTCGCGGGTTCAAGTCCTGATGAGGTCATTGGATTTTTTCCAATTGGCCTAACCCTTCCAGCCGCACTATGGCCCTGGGGTCGACTCAGCTTCTAACAGAAATGAGTACCAGGAATGAATGAAATAATTTTCCTGGGGAGTAAAGCGCAGCCGGCACGTAAGGCTGACAACCTTACCGCCAGCTTTGAGCCGATTGTCTAGATAGCGTGGGACCTTCAACGTCTCACAACCCTATGGGCCTTCACGGCCTGTTACAGGGATAGCTTTACTTTTTGTTTTTTACACTTATTATCAACATCTTCCTCGCTACACGTGACATCATCTTCATAGTGTCCAACAGATACGCTAGTGTCAGTTTAAGTGTCATATTCTATTCTTAATTATCTTTTGTTTCTGCTTGTCCAGTCTAAACTGAAGCGAATCCGACAAAGCACTCTTTAATTACGAAGTGTTTACCTCGGGATATGTTTGATTTGTCTGGTGTTCTCCTCCTGTGCATTGTTTTCCACGGGAATGTGCCAGCCCTCCTATGGTTTACGTTGCTTTGTTCTTACTGCCGCAGTTGACGCATGTTTTTATAAGGGTTAGGTAAGATCTGATTCGATTAAGTTGTTGGGTTTGGTAATGTTAATGCACATGTTTCCAGTGTAATTTTTTTTACCTTATTTTGTTTTCATGTAGATTTATCCACATTTGTAGGCACACAAGCTTCTGGAATTAATTACAAATTGACCATCCCACATGGCAAATGTCGCAACCACCTTACGTGCGTGGACGCCAGTGTCTGTTTAGTCGTCGAAATTCATTGTTCTCTGACGGATGAGACTAGTACTCCATATTCTGGTTCATATTCCAATAATGATTCCTTAATTTTCTGGCTTATAGGTCAGGAAGGCATGTAATGGCTGAGGTTGTCATTGTAGGATTCTTGTTGTGTGGTTGCATCTTCTCACCCTTGTCAGAAGCATAGGTCTGGGTTCTGTTGCTTTGTCCTGGGATAACTGACATAGTGTTTGGTAAGCAGCGGGTGAGTTTAGGTTGATTACGTTATGTTAATGCACGATGAAAATTATGCATTCAAATAAAATGAAAATCTCATTAGTTTACTCATTCCGTAGAGGAATGTGACCATGGATGGACACTGTCATTGTTTTCCTCTTACCATTTCAGACAGCGATCGTCGAGGCCAATTTCAGTGCCCTTGGCGGTGTAGATCTTGGCTTCGAGTTTTATTCGTACATGGTTTTGGCTTGTCCACTCCATTTTAAAGCGTATCTTCTAATTGTTCCGAATCGTCTTGCCTCGGTAAAGGCGTCGTCGGCCTGATGTGCTCCTTTCTCACGGTGTTTCACAAAATTCGGCTGTCCTCTTATCATGTTTGTGTATGAGTTGTGTTGCTTTAGCCTATGTTGGATTAATTAACGTGAAGTCTGATTGGAGTTCGATGAGCTTAAGTGCCTAGGTTAAGCCAGTTTGTAGGCCGCCATATTGTTTTGAATCGTAAAAATGAGAGCAAGTATGAATAATTGCACATTTTCCCAAGGTTCATTTCCGAGCAGAGTGTGAAGAACCTATGTCAAATTACGAAAATATTGCTACACTTCAGAAGTTGTGCTACTTTCTATTATTGATGGCAAGAAATTGTAAAGTACAAAGATGGGATTAGCTTTACGTATACTGTCTTGTAAATTTTACTATATCTAATGAAAATGCGTGTTATAATAATTAAAACATAAGGTGAGACAGGCGCACGGACTTCGTGGTAGCATAACCATATCTTAAACCATGAGGAAGTCGGCTAAAAATTTGTTTAAGAAAGGTGGGTAGCATAAATGGAAACGGTTTAATATGGCTTACGTAATTACAACTTTCTTTTTAGGTTAACTTGCCTTTTTAAACCCACAAGGAACGTTCCTCCATCCTTTGTAAGTCTTACAAGAATTCCTGGGGCCCGGTTTGTCGTGTGGAATGACATTTCAGAAAAGTATTTGTCAAGAGTGGCAAATTTAGTGGAATATATAGTTATGAATCCCGCGAGGAGGCGGGTTCGAATACCTCCACCGTAGCCCTGCGAGTCGTAAAAGGCGACGAAAAGGGAACGCGGTGCCTAGGGGTACAGCTGGGCCACACTGTTCCTGGAGGAAGTAAGTACAGGCAACTTGCCTACAGGTTGGGGGCTGAATGCGAGGGTGACATTCTTGATCTGTTACAAAAAAATATTGTTGTGAAATCCAAATAAGTAAAACCCGGATTGCCTTATTCAGACACATCTAGCAGAATTTTTTGAGGAAGGCTGTGGCTCAGAGGGGCTGTTTTGCCAATGACGATGGTGATGATTATGATTGCTTTAGAAATCTGGTGTTGCCGTTAAGGTGGGAATACACGAGAACGCCGCTGCTGTAATGCAACATAGATCGAACGGGATTCGCGACTTATTCGCTCGTGTGTACGTGACTTTGAACACTCGCAGCGCACGCCTCAAATGCCACGCAGCGATCCGGTTCCTGTCGGTTTTTCTGACGAACACAAAGGGATTCGTTGCCGTAGTGTGGTCGGGTTCGGTTGCCATTTGTCTCGTGAAGCGCCACGCCTCAAACATGGAGTGGTCAGAAGAATATATTTTGGGGCTCATAGAGGCATACAAACAGTGCTTGAGGTGGAATGAAAATAGAACCGGGATGGTTTTCCCCTTTTAATTCATAGGCATTTACTGCCAAAGAAGTAACGGGATAATTTTAAGCCATTTAGAAAAGAACCGGGATACCATCCCGCCGCATCCCCCCCCCCCCCCCCCACCCCCC
>NW_019740655.1:1044912-1231974 GCF_002891405.2 Cryptotermes secundus | reverse complement strand
TCCCCACCCCCCCCCCCCTCACCTCAAGCCCTGCATACAAATCATTCCCTGTACTGTGGAATCCCGGAGAAAATGATTTTGCAGGCAAGCAAAACTTCCTCGTCTTCCATGGTCGTGTGGACGGCGAAGACACAATGGAACTGAGGTGCTCGCGGCTTGCGCGCCCCATTTAGATGGTTCGTTGCGTGCGCGTCGCTTGTTCGAGGTGCACCAAATCACTCCGCGCATCACTTGTAATGCCGCGTAACAGCCGCGGCGCGCTCGTGTATTCCCACCTTTAAATAAATAGAGGTGTGTTCAGGGAGAGGTTGGGAATTAATTCAGAGCAGTGCTATCACTAGATATATGCAGGAAGTGCACTGTAAATACGTGTTATCTAAACCAGATAGGCTTATAGTATGAATCCTTGTCTGCTGAAGTTATCGCAAGTCTGTTTCATAAGCAAGGAAAACCTGCAGCATGACCAGACTTCTTCACAGCACATTTTGCCACGCCTTGGAAAGCTCAGTTGTTCAGTGGGAGGTACGAAAAGAGGGCTACCAGGTGTTGTGTATTAATGGGATGAAAGCAGACTTATCCTTGTGCCTAATTAATTAAGCACTATGCCATGAAGACATGTGGGTGTGGAGGTGTAACTCCATCATTCTTGACCTTCCCCGGCCGTTTTATCCGAAGAGACAGGCCGCGGTTCCCATTGGGTACGAGGCTGATAGGGCCTCAGAGCCGGTGTGGACATTGTGGAGCAGAGAGAAATCTCTTGCGCTTACCGAGAATCAAACCTCGAGTCTCCAGCTTGTGGCCTGTTGCTATACAGACTGAATAACCCCGGGATTATCCATTATTTAAACGCAGTTGTTCCGCAAAAGTCCATAGGGACGCACAGTAATTACGTCGTTATTATCCCTTGTTTGCAGGGCTCAGATGCTTTGAGTTGAGAAGTTACAAAAGTTGCTGATTATTGTTCAAATAAAAGTAGGAAATAATTTCTTATTAACATTTTGTACTCGATTGTCTAGTTCGTGTATAATTTTACAGCTTTATAAACATGTCTTGTGCAAAATAATTGTTCTTATGCTACTTGAGAAAGTTACGCTTACAAGACTATTTCGGCTCAAGTCCACATTCTACAACATCTACCAGTCTATCTTCATTTTCGTAGACGGAAGTGATATTTTCATTTTATTAGAGTATTCCTTTTGGTTTTGTATCTAGATATTCTGTCGCCATGAACTGATTCGGTTTAAGAGAAATATATGTAGGTCCTTTCTAGTTCGACCTTATTGACACGAAAAGTCTACATTCTTTAATACTCCTTAAACATTTCAGCTCCACAGATTTACCTGCTCTCGTCTGATTTCCCTACTGCGACCTACTATCACCGCTCACTTTGTTTGCCCTTACGTTCGGCACCACTTGTGACTGCCTTTTGCCCGACTTTTCGTCACTTATTAGTTCTTTACCTGTATCCCTTCCTTCTGGTGCTGCGTCTCACATGCACCTCGTGTCTGGACACCTCCACTGGAGTTACTGCCCTCCTCTTCTCGTGGATGGCGAGACGTTAGGAGGGAAGGAAGGAGAATTGGGGTTATGGTGCTGGTAGGCGAGAGTTCGGTTCCTGTACTACCATTAGGTGTCTCGCAAGTAGGAAAAGAAGGGAGTATCTGGGGTTCTCCTCTGTAATGTGTAGAGATGAGTTCTCATCCCGGGGTCTCACGGGTCTGGCTCGGGCAGGGCAGGAAGATTCTTACACTACAGTCACATACACCACTTCAGACTTTTGCACTTAGTTCTTATTTAATTCACTCCTCACTGACTACAACGGAATCTATTAGTAACACTTATTTGGATTTTTAACTTATAATACTTTTACTGAAGGGATGTAGTTGTAATTTTGTGTCTGACTTGGCCGAAAGTTGGACGAAGACTCCTGAGGTAGAATGCACTCTCTGAATCCTGAGTTCCTTGAATCACGGACTCCAAGAGAAATCCACTCCTCCAACACGTGCCATTGGTTTAGTTTTCAAACTAGGGGGTTCCCTGATTTGTGAATTTCCAGTCATGTTACTTTGCCATGTGATTCTGGCAGTTGCTGACCTGACGCTAAGGTTGACAGCGACTTGATGCATTACGATCAGGGGATGAGGCTCCGGCCCTCCCACTTCTAAGTTATAGCTGTTCCAAGCTGTCAGCTCTCAAATTCTCAAAGATTTTCCGACTTTGCTGAAACTGCCAGAATTCCAGGAAATGTACCAGATGTTACTTCCTGTCCACATAGCAAAACTTGAAGTATGTCCCTTCTGCGTGTAAAAGTTGGCTACCTGCCGGATCTCTTTGTATAATATAAAATAGAAAATTAATTAATATAAAATATTCCACCAAATTATCATGAACGGTTACACTACCAAGTGGCGGAAGAGAGACAGAACCCTAAAACTTCAGGATCGAGAGAGTGATCATGTGCTGCCTTGTCACGGCTACAGAACGGCTCAACGGGTGGCGATAAAGGCGTATGAAGTGATGGTGGAATGATGAGTAGCAGGGGAAAGCCAAAAGCAATCGAGGAAAACTTCCGAAGATCTACTCCTATCGCTGAGAATCTGACATGCAATTACCAGGCTTTGAAGTCAAGACATTTGATCAGCGCCTAACTGCCTGAGCAATGGCCCTACCTTTATGTGGATCTCTGCTTGTTGAAATGAATTGTTTCACTCCATGAAATAAATTAAATAGTAGCTGCCAGTTTTTTTGTAACATCTAATTTGTGATTGTTATGCATGAAGTCTTGTCTTTAAGTGAAGGATCACAAATATGATCACAGTAAGACAGGTTGAGGTTATGTCCAACAAAATCAAAGTACACGAATTTGGTACCGATGTTCTCCACAAAGGTAAAAGAAAATTATAGTAATTGTAAGAGAATTCTGAAATTATAAATCTGTGCAGTAGAAACAGAGAAGATGTTTTGTAAATTTTTGTAGTGTCCATTCACACACTTTCTCTCAAAAGTATTATAAACCCTTTTTCTTTTTCTGTTTCTCCTTCTTGGATTATCGACACCATAAACAAAGATAGGGCTTATGCTCATACTGTGAATGCTCTCTTACAGTCCGAAGCATTATCACCTTCAGAGCATTCATGTCCGGAACCCACGTAATTACTGCAAGATCATTTCCATTCTGTTGCTCGGGAGGCAGCAGCCACTGCGACAGCAGCGCTCTAGCGGAACCATATCATTACACTGCCGTTGCAACAATACATATTTACAAACATCCCACCTTAATGCTGACTTCTTTCATTAGGATTTGACAAGTGGCCTATATCGTCAACTCATTTTTTTTTCCATTGGCGCTACAGCCCTCATTTGGGCCTAGGACTACCTCCATGAAACTCTCCGTTCACTTCGGTTTACTAGATCTTACACATACGGTAGGACTCCTTGGGCGAGTGATCAGCTCGTCGCAAGGCCTCTATCTGTAGAAAAACAGAAAAACGCACACAATCATCCATGCCCTGAGTGGGATTCGAACCCACGATCCCGGCTTCCGAGCGAGCGAAGACAGTGCATGCCTTAGACCGCTCGGCTACCGTGACCGGCCATCGTCAACTCATACTGCAGTTACATTTCTACGCTGTTTGCTGAATATGGCACGAGAGCGTTAGTGTAGTTAGTATAGGAGAAGAGTGTTAGCCAACTTACGATAGGACAACACGGATTATGACACCAGATACAAATGGATTTTTCGTGTTGCTTTCCATTTTCCAAAGCAGGAACAATTAGAGAATATAAATATCAGTTATTATAGTATACATGCATAGAGGTAGTTGCAAATTCTTGAGCATTTACACAAGCGAAAGTGAAGTAAACAGAGCAGAGCAACCAGTTTCCTTACAGGCTGAAAATGACGACGAGGGTAAGTATTTGGAGCGTCAGCTGGTTCCTGGAGTCCACGAACTATATTTGTAGGTCGGGCTCGTAATTACCTTCCATCAACATACCTTATTTGTTTGTTTTGATTAAATTGAAAACTGCAGCTCATGAAATATATGAAGTGCAGCTATGCAGGATTTACCCGGAGGCTCATCTGGGAATCACTCCCTAGCTCTCAAACTACCACTACCTCAACCTCATTCATTTAACAAAAATGAAATATGGAACATATTTTAAATAGTAGTTAGTCCATGCTACTAAATGCTAATTTATACTTGTATATTACTAAATCCTTCCAGCCGCACTATGATCTTGGGGTGGACTCAGCCTCTAACAGAAATGAGTACTAGGAATGTTTCTGGGGGTAAAGGACGGCCGGGGCCTAAGGCTCCAAACCTCACCGCCATCTGTGAGCCGATCGTCTAGAAAATGTGGAAACTTCAATATCTCACAACCCTATGGTCCTCCACGGCCTGTTACAGGGATAACTTTACCTTTTTTACTTTTATAATTTAAATATATTAACGAAATTATTCCATTGAATTTTTGAGATACTACATGAACATTCCCTACAGAAGGGACAATATTTTGTAAGATGAGGCACCGACTAAATAGTAAGTAATTAATACACTGTATCTTCAATATCACTATTACTCTCACATCATTTTCAGATTAACATTAATATCACTACATCTACGTCACGAGCCTCCAAAACACAACAAAATCACAAAAACCAACGACTGACTCGATGATGTAAAGCATCACTTGAAGAATTTTATTCTTGTTTTGTACTATAACTTTTGTTTTTGTTTTTTTTTTCCTTGGTACTACAGCCCCAGTGGGCCTAGGCCTACCTCCATGAACTTCTCCGTTCACTTGGGTTTTTCTAGATCTTACACATTCGGTAGGACTCCTTGGACGGGTGAGCAGCTCGTCGCAAGGCCTCTACCTGTAGACAAACACAGAAAAACGCACATAAACATCCATGCCATGAGTGGGATTCGAACCCACGATCCCGGCTTCCGAGCGAGCGAAGACAGTGCATGCCTTAGACTGCTCGGCTACCGTGACCGGCCAACTTTTGTTTTATATAGTCTAATTTATATTATTTTTACGCCAAGTATTTTAATATAATTAATATTATTGTAACGAATTTTACTAGTACTGCAGTTCAGTGGTGTATATATGTTAGCCATGTATTTGCCTGATGATGGCTTTTAGTACCCGAAACATGTAGTAGAGCCAAACTTGGCACTGGCCTTAATACATATAGTTGTGTTGTGACGGTTTCTGATAAAGGAATTCTACATGAACACGTCACAATATTAAACTAGACTAGATAATTGTTGTTCCTCATTATTACAATACTGATTGACTCCATGGGGATCCATGCGCTGTCCACGCGACACCCTCTAACCGCTAAAGTTGGCACTAACTTCGCCGACAAGCGGCGGTCGCGTGGTCGGTATAGTTCGCTTGCGGACTACAGACCACGGAGTTTTTTTTTTTTGATTCGATACTAATTATATGACTGACTTGCTACAGTAAACCATGGAATTAAGAGGCGAAGAATTGGATCTTCCATGAAACATAAATTTAAAGTAAATTTATATTAAACCGACAGTCGAAAGAACATGTTCACAAAGTCAATATGAATTAGTGGTAATGTATAGGCTCTGGGCATAATATGTTTCTTCATTGCATGAATACGATATAAGCGACACATAACAAAGCAGAACTTATTTACAGACACTTAGAATTAATAACTGTTTTTAATATCTGGTTTTATTATGAAATTTAGTGGTTTTAATTAAAATAAATAGGTATGTTCAAAATAAAAAAGGTGTATTTTTCTCAGATAAATTTTTAATATACTGTTAATACATAATGCATAAAATTACAGTGCAGCGGAGCTATCCTACTTGTCATATTTTACACCAGAAACTTCTCAATAGATTTCGAATAAATTTGGTATAAGAAATCCACATTAAAATTGTCAGGTGATTTAGATCTTTGCTGTCATATTCTAAGTGGAACACTAAGTATGAACACAATTTTGATTTTCATGAAGTAAAATGTTTTCTGACAAGTTTAATAACTGGAGCCGGGATAACGTATTCGGTATAGCAACTAGTTACGGGCTGGACGACCGAGGTGTCGGAGTTCGAGTCCCGGTGGTGTCAAGAATTTTCTCTTCTGCACGTCGCCCAGACAGGCTTTGGACTCCACCCAACTTCCTATCCAATGTAAATGAGGGTAAAGCGGCCGGGTCGTGAAGCTGACCACTCACCCCCAGCTAGTATCGAAGTCAAGAAAATGTGGATCTATACATCCACTCCCCCACACGCCTTCATGTCGTAGTGTTCAATTAGTTAAGCACAGGGACAACTTTACCTTGCCTCATGAAGACGGTATACTGCGCCCTATAACCAGATAGTGTATATTCATATCGACAGAGCCCGCAAAACGGGACTAGTTAGTTAGTTAGTTATTGGAGAGGGTGAGTTTCCCCATGCACTGAGACCTGTATTGGTCCATTGTGCTTCCCTCTATGATTTCTTCCAGTCTCTATATCCTACCGGTATTGGTGCTTACCATAAGTCCCGCCCAGCCAGCGAGGCCGGCTCTACTAGCTCAGCGGTATCTATAATGCTTTCCCCATCTACCAGAGGTATTAGAGACTGCTGTTGGGCGGGAAACGTCCGTTAATTTGGCTCAGTGACCTCCTTTGGAGATATGAGGTTCTTTTACGTGCCGTAAAGCTACGACACGGGACCCACGGCTTAAAGTCCCTCCCGGAGGACTTGTTCCCTGAATTTTTCCGCCCTTAAAAATTCGACGACCTCCGCCGGGTATTTGAACCCGCGTACTACGAGTCATGAGGTGGGAACGTTACCTCTAGACTACGGAGGCCGCTAAAACGGGGCTAACGGCCCTGAGCAAACATGGAACTCCAGTGAGGAAATTTCTGACACGAGTTACATGAAATAGGGCATTCACTTACATTATGAATTTCCTAGCCAATTCTGGAACATTAGGAATGTTTTGTGTACTCTGTTTACACTTTCTTGTCTGCGTCTCCGCCACTCTGTGTCGCCTCTCTCAGTACTGTCACGCAGAGGTCAAAGTCCAAGCTCTGTCCGCGAGCCTCCACTTTCTGGCCGTTGAAGTGTGCGGAACATTTAGTGAGCCCTTGATATTCAGATATTTGCAAACACACACATGCACTGCCATCTAGTGTTTCCTTGCTTATCTTCTGAAAGAGGGGGAGTCGGGAGAGCTCAGTTGGTATAGCGACGGCCTAGACTGCCGGGTTTCGAATCCCAGCGGAGGCAGGATTATTCTCTTTTCCATAACATCCGGACCGACTCTGCGGACCACCTAGCCTCCTAACCAAAGGGTAGCGGGGGCAATTTCCACGGGCGTAAAACGGCCGGTGCGTGAAACTGATCTCTCAGCTCCATCTAATACCGAGGTCAAGAATAGTGGAACTATACCTCCACTCCCCCATATGGCTTCATGGCACAGTGCTTAATTACGTAAGCGCAGGAACGACATTTTTGTTTTCTGAATGAAATATCACAATTGTGCTTGGATTCGAACACATAGGCAATGTCATTTGTAAGTTGGAAATTTCTCATAACACCACTGGAAAATAAATTTGAATCTGCAACCAGAGAGAGAAATGAAGGATAATTACATTCATCATCAGAATTGTGTTTTATGAATTAATGAGGACGTTGTTCGGACGTAGTACCACAGGAAGGAGATAATTAGCACTAATTAGTCGCTTTATGTTTTTTTTTCTGTTGCGCTGCAGCCCCAATTTGGGCCTAGGCCTACCTCCATCAAACTCTCCGTTTCACTTCGGTTTTACTAGATCTTACACATACGGTAGGACTCCTTGGGCGAGTGATCAGCTCGTCGCAAGGCCTCTACCTGTAAACAAACACAGAAAAACGCACACAAACATCCATGCCCTGAGTGGGATTCGAACCCACGATCCCGGCTTCCGAGCGAGCGAAGACAGTGCATGCCTTAGACCGCTCGGCTACCGTGACCGGCCGCTTTATGTTTAAGTGCGTTAACTTTTCCTTTCCGTTTTTCACTGTTTTCAACCCTGAAGCCATCAGCGATAGCTTTGTTATCGTGGAAGTGGAAATGCGATTTTTGGTTTAGATAGAGTTCACTGACGGAACACGTAGGGACAGACTATTTACACAGCGTTCTGAGAAGGTGTAGTTGTATAGGGAGGGACTACAAAAAAAAAAAACCTCCGTGGTTTTAGTCCCCAAGCGAACTATACCGACCGAGCCACCACCGACGAAGTTAGTGTCAACTTTTGCGGACAGAGGGTGTCGCGTGGTCAGCGCAACGGAATTCCCACTGCCGTTAATTTCGGTTTTCTAGACCGGAGCCGCTGTTTCCTTGAAATACCTCCTCAATTATCATCACGAGGCTGAGTGGACCCCGTTCGAGACCCACTACTTCTCAGAAAATCTGGTAGCGCCGGGAATCGAACCCGGATCTCTGGATCTGTAGGCAGGAACTCTGACCATTAGACCGCCTGCCAGTGGAAATTGATTGTATGTGTGTGTCTGATAATTGCTACTCTTCCTTGACCTATAGATGTTACATAAAATTTGAAACACACATTTCGTGTATCAAGCGATTCAGTATTCAAAGACATCTAACGTGACGCCATACTGAAAGCCTATCTGAGGCAATGATGATAAGGAAAGCAAACGGCGAAATGTCGGGGAACGAAGAAGCATCAGTACACGAATGGCTTTAATCGTAATTCGACATGGTGTTCGTGGTGATTGTGTTTGTGTTGTTACACTTCACTGTAAAGCAGGTGGCGGCAGAAGAGGTCCAGTGCCCCGGTGTGTGTCAATGTCAAAATGAGACAGTGGCCTTATGTCGAGATCGGAAAATTTCTTCAATTAATATTGCAAGAGAAGGACGTTTAGGAAGTGTTGTAAAGGCGCTTGACTTCTCTGGAAACAAACTGTGTTCGTTATCTGATAAAATGTTCTCCGTCTGCGACGTCTTGCTTTTGCAGTATCTTAACCTATCTAGTAACCATATTACATACATAGGGAAATTTTCATTCACTGGACTTACAGAACTTGAGGACCTGGATCTGTCGAGAAATAACATATCTTCAATTGACGGAGAGGCATTTTATGCTAATTTGAAACTTTCAATTGTGCGGCTCGCGAATAACCGATTGACTGAAATAAACGAAACCGTTTTCAGCCCACTGATCCGTCTTAAGTATTTGGATTTGTCGAATAATAAGATATCTTCAATTCAAAAGGAAATGTTTCACAGCAATACAGATCTTGAGTGGTTGAGCTTGACCAACAACAGTTTAACTGCAATTGATCCCTCGACCTTCCAGCAACAGAGCAACCTTACGTATCTAGATCTGTCAGGGAACAAGATTACGCAAATTAAAAGAGGAATGTTTTATAACAACATGGAACTTGAATCACTGCTCTTAGGTGACAATAAAATTTCCGAACTTCACCCATCGGCATTTCATGCAGATTGTGGGCTTTCTTACTTAGATGTTTCAGGAAACCTAATAGAGAAACTTGAGAATTTAACATTTTATAGGTTGAAATTTCTGTCCATTTCAAGAAATAAATTGCAACGCCTTCACTCACGAAGCTTTTGTAACTGCAGTGAACTACGTAATCTGTCCCTGTCTGACAACGACATTTCCGAAATTAATGATGAAGCATTTTATGGTCTCTGGCAGCTGGAATACTTAGATTTGTCTAGTAACAATATTAAGAACATCAGCCTATCTATTTTCCAGGGTATGGTATTGCAGATGGAAGGAAACATGACTAAAAGCGACTCTATGTCCAACCTTACCTATTTGAAACTATCTAAGAATAAAATACATTATTTTCCTTTTAAAGAATATCTTTCTTTAACCGACTCATGTCATACTTCCACGAAATTATGTAAATTGGACTTGAACGGAAACTGTTTATCAGTTTTAGATGATGAATCAGTGAATGTTCTGGGGAATTCGACAGTCCTGACAGAGCTTTCAGACAATCCATGGTCTTGTAATTGTTCAGAAGATTCCTCAGAGAGAGTCTATAGAATGTTAAGTGGTAACAGGACATTAAAGTGTGCGACTCCAGAATACTCGAAAGGGAAGAGTTGCAGTGGCGTGAAGCATACTTGTCTTAGCACCACTTCTACACCGGGAACTGATAGTTCTGTTGAGACTGAAGCGGATGAAAATTTGGAAGAAAATGAAGACGAAAATCCAAAACTTTTAACAAACCCTGAATCGGAAACATTCCCAACAAAAATTCTACTATTTGTAATTTATGTAATCTCAATGCTTGTAGCAATTGTTATAGTCCTCGTTATTTCCCGCGCTGTTGGTAAGCCTGAACCGGACGAGTATTGGTGGGAGGATAAATTAGCGAAACGGAATTATTATTGACAACTGTGTTCAGTTAATTGTATTTTGTTTTGCTGCAAAGCTTCTGTTTGTGGATTACGAGGTGTTGCAATATAATAATTGATGTGGTGCTTTTGCACAGGAAGTGTCAACCCTGGTAGTCTTTTCAGATTGGTTCGCATGTCTAGCCAATTTAGAAGTTGTATTTGAAACGGTCATTATAATTTGATTTGATTTGTCGTTTGAAAGTATTTTATTGAACCATATTCCTTTTGTCAAAATACGAGGAGTAAATAAATTCCTTTGTGCCTGTCCACATGATTCCTGGAAATATAGGAACTGCTCAGGGGGTGGGGTGGAAGGAGACGTGCTCTGAACCAACATTATCTATTGAGAGTTTTCATATTTATGGGTCAATAAAAACTGGTTTTGATTATATACTTGAGCAAGAAAGGAATATGGAATGTTTAATGTCTAGCATACATTTTAACAAATAAATTTATGTTAATTTAAAAGTAATCATTTTAACAGTTAGCCGGGATACCTCAGTCGGTATAGCAACTGGCTAGGAACTGGACGACTGAGGGGTCGGAGTTGTGTCCCGGTGGAGGCAACAATTTTCACTCATCCACGTCTTCCAAACCGGCTCTGGGCGTCTACCTAACCTCCTATCCAGTGTGTACCGGGAGCTTTTTCTCCCGGGGTAAAGCGGCAGGGGCTTGAAACTAACCACTTACCTCCAGCTAGCGCCGAGGTCAGGAAAATGTGGTTCTATAGATCCACTCCCCCGTACACCTTCGTGGCGTAGTGCTTAATTAATTAAGCACAGGAACAACTTTACCTTTTTACCTCTGAAGAAACTTATGCTGCTAGGAGAATATCAAGAAAAGGCTTTACTAAAATTTGTAGAGCAATTGTGTATGTTGTTTTCCTCGTACACGGAGCGGAATGTTGAGTATGAACAAGGAAGTTTGCCTGAAGTTGAAACCGAAGTGCAGAAAATGCTAAGAATATGATGAGAAGATGGAAAGAATTTCTTTAATGTTCGTAACCTGAACGGTTCAAAACTAACATCTTCGAGCGTCCATGACAGGCTATTTGCGGAGGGAACGAATCTTGGTTTTGCAATGTGATCACGCCTCCCCACACGGTATTTTCGACTAAGTGATTATTAGATTCTAAAGGGTTCTAACGATGGTGGATAACACACAGGATTACTGTTTTTTTTTTTACTTTTTCCATCGCCCGGGATTCTAGTAAACAGAAAACACGATTTAAGTTTTGAGGTTTCCACGGCGATGACTATGAAGAAAGTCGTCTTCTGGGTTTAGGCGCCGTGTATTCTTCGTTTTGGCCGACGTTTCGGAGGAACGTATCGCCTCCCATCTTCAGAGCAGGTGAATGGCTTGGAATGCAGAGAGCAGTAGCTACAGCCAAAACGAAGAATACACGGCGTCTAAACCCAGAAGACGACTTTCTTCAGAAAACACGATGTTTCGGAAAGTGGATCTGTTTCCGTCTTCAGGTGAGGAGGGAAGACACCTACTAAGTTGGGCCCCTTAGAAAGGGACAGGAGTTGTCCAGTGATTGAGATTAGCTATTTCTAGGGGGCCAAACCGAGTACGTGTCTTTCTTCCTCACCTGAAGACGGAAACAGATCAAGTTTCCGAAACGTCATATTTTCTATTTCCTAGAATTCCCGACGATGGAAAAAAGTCCCAAAACCCAGTAATTCTGTAAGTGATTACTGTTGAGAAGGAAAGGCCATTCTAACTTGATGTATTCCCGATTGCACTGCTCTTGTTACCCAGACAAAAATGTTCATGAAAAGTGGTATTTGTATTCACTTGGCGATATTCACATCAGCGCGCCAACTGTTGTGTTTACAGAAATATTTTTTTGGAAAGTCACACCGAGCCATGTTTGTAAGCATGACAGCGGCATATGGATGCAGATGCAAGAAGGTGACGAAATTTGAAGGTGGCCACACTGAATTTGCAAAAAATGCACATGGGAAAAAAATCAATTATAATTTATTTCCGTTCAAACTTAACAGCCCAGGAGCCAATTATAAAGTTAGCACGAGTAAGAGAACGAAGCAACAACAAAACATTCACAAACAAAATACGAAACAAGGCAGTTTACATAATAATAATAATAATAATAATAATTCAATTCATGTATAATAATAATAATAATAATAATAATAATAATAATAATAATGGGGAACGCCGTAGCGTAGGTGGTTGAGGCACCATGCTACAAGCCGGAATGGCGCGGGCTCGATTCCCGATGAGGTCATTGGATTTTTCAGTTGACCTAATCTTTTCGGCCGCACTATAATCCTGTGGTCGACTCAGCCTCTAACAGAAATGAGTACCAGGAATCTTCCTGTGGCAAAGGGCGGTCGGAGCGTAAGGCTGGTAACTTCACCGCCATCTGTGAGCCGATTGCCTAGAAAATGTGGCAACCTCGACGGTTAGTGACGATATATATATATATATATATTTCATAAATAAAGTCGGATTATTTGTCAGACTCTCATAATAATAAGAAATATAATTAATTAAAGATCATTTAATTTCATTATTATTTTTTCGTAATAGACATCAAAAATTTCCTGTTCCTCGAATGGGACATCGCCGAAGGAGCACGGCACACGCTAAACTGATCAACGTTTTTGTGCTTTCCATGTCGTCCTATTTTTATTTAAAATATGTTTTCGGAGGCTGGACTCTGTCTTCGACCTCAGGTAAAATGCCTACTCGTCTCAAGCTATAGAACTAGTCCGTATCTTCGGTCACCTTGAACCAACGTAAGTGACAATATATAAGTCGGACGCAACAGAGACCATCTGCGGGAGTTAAGGCAAGCATGTTTCAAAATGCCTCATTCATGCGACTTTGCAGGTATGGCCATGCATAATATAACGACTTGAGTCCGACTGATACAGAGCCTATAGCGTTTGAGTCAAATTCAGACACAATGACAGGTACTACAAAATCAGAAATTGTAAATATTGTACCGAAATTTAAAGTCGTATATGACGCAAAATATATATGTAGACCCGACAACTATAGAGGACTAACATGCATGCAGGTGAAATATCCCTCTTACCAACGAGTACCTAACAGGATATAAACCAATACCAGTAAGTACGAAATTACGCGAAACAACTGTGTAAATCAGCATAAAAGCGGAACACTCCCATGTAATTTACAAGGGACGGAATTGCAATTTTCTAACTCCATCTTCAATTATAACCTAAAGTGCTGCTAATTTCGAACGAGTTTTAAGAGAGTAAGAACTGTGGTATAACATGAACAAATTATACTTAATTTCTTTATTGTCTGCATCCTGTTGTGTGTTACGGTTAGTAGCAAATAACATCCAAAAACTTATAAATAATTAAAAGACACAAAAAGAAAGGCGAGCAACAACCCCCCCCCAAAAAAAAAACTAGAATCACAGAAACGACACTTTATAAACAACATAAAGACGAAAAAAACCCAAACCAATTAATCATAACCAAGGCCGATAAAGGCAACATCCTAATAATATTGCCCATGAAGGTTATAGTAACAAAATAGAATTCATAACCCAAAGCAACTTCGAAAAGTTACTACACGATATCAGAAATAAACAACAAAAAAACAAAAGGGTAACATTAGAAAAAGTAATAACATAATAAACAGGAACAACAAATGAAAATACACGATGTGTCCAGGATTCGTTATGACTCTTTTTTTTTTTTCCCTGCAATGCCATCCGTTGGCGAGTTGTGGCGTTAAGGTTCTTGAAGTTTCAGCTGTGGCTGTCTATAATTTCAAAGAGCAAGCATCGCTGCATCATGTGTTCTGACCTTGAATGTAACAGTACTGTTCTGACGCTCGTCGGAAAATGGCGGTTGAACAGAGAGCCAACATCAAATTTTGTTTGAAGTTAGGCAAAACACCCGGAGATGCTTACGAAATGATGAAAAGTGTGTACGGTAGTGATCGAGTCGGTCGAACATTTTTCGATGGTATGCTGTATTTCGTGACGGCAGGGAGGATATTGAAGACGCTCCAATTGCATCAAAGCCGAGAACAAGTCGCACTGAAGAAAATGTGAAAAAGTGACCGAAATCCTTGCATCAGACAGATGTGTTTCTGCAACACTGATCGAGGAGCTTTTGGGAATACCAAGAAGTACTAGGCATCAAATTTTGGCCGAGGGTTTTGTCAAACTGAAGGTCTGTGCGCGGCACGCCCTGTCAGGCGATGAAAAACATGCCAGAGTGGAACACTGCAAAGACATGTTACGGTCGACCCAGAGTGATATAAAATTTAAAAAATAGATTGTTACTGGTGACGGGACATAGTGTTTTCAATATGAGCCTCTCACAAAGCGGCAGACTGCAGCGTGGTTTAGCCCAAAGAAGCCGAAACCAAAGAAAGTGCGCATACAAAAGAGTCTAGTAAAGACACTGCTAACAGTTTTCTTTGATTCCAAAGGAATCATTCACATGGAATTTCTTCCAGAAGGTCAAACAGTGAATTCTGATTATTATCTCGGAGTCCTAAATCGTTTGTGGGTGAGAATTCTTCGAATTAGACCTGAATATCTAGAGCACGTTTCCTGGTCGCTCCTCCACGAGAATGCCCCACCCCACCAATCGAAGATCGTGAGCGATTTTATGCCCAGAAAGGGGGATCACAGTCCTTGATTATCCTCCGTGTTGGCCAGATTTGGCTCCAGCAGATTTCTGGTTGTTCCCAAAACTTAAGTTGGCGATGAAAGGAGACCGTCACGACACCATCCAGGACATCCAAAGGGAGTCTACAGCAGTTTTATGCGATTCCACAAAAGGAGTACAGTAACTGTTTTTGAAAACTTTTCAATCGATTCCAGCTATGTATTGATTCAGATGGAGACTATTTTGAATAAAAAGAGTGAATTTTTGAAAATAAATAACGTCTTGCATTTTTAATGAACACAGTCCTAACAGAACCTGGGCACACTGTGCACATCAACGTGAACCCGAGAGCTCCACATATACAGAGTATCCATAAATCTACATCAGCAGCAAAAACAAGTCCGTCCATTTCACAACTAGAAAGACAGCCCTGGGTAAAAACTAACAGAAGACATAACCACACAATTAAGTAATACATTACAACTATCCAACATATATATTATCCAAAATTCTACTAGCCTCAATCATAACCTCAAAAACATTCAAATAAAGGAAAATACAAAATTTATTCTTTCGATATAAAAATATATACATTAATATACCAGTAACATGAGTAAAAATATAGTGAAAGAAATCATAGACAATGATAATTAAACATCCTAAAACGAAAAACACGAAATAATAACCTTATTAAATACAATCCCCGAATAAAACTACTAACAGTTCAACGACAAATTCTACGAACAAAACGAAAGTCTAGCAATGGGAGCTCCCACCTCAGAAATCTTATCTGAAACATTCATACAATTCTTAGAACACACAAAAATCATCAGTATTTTGAAGGAACATGAGATTATTGACTGCCACAAATATGTAGACGTCATTTTAATTATATAAAACACATATACCGCAAACATAAGGAACACTTTAACGGAATTCAACTCAGCACATCTACAAATAAATTGCACTGTTGAAGAAGGAACACATAATAAATTAAATTACCTAAACCTAAACATTACGAACAAACACAATTAACTAATCTTTAGTATATATCGGAAACCTATCACTACTCACCTAATTATACATAATAATTCATGCCTCCATTAGGAGTCGGGATAGCTCAGTCGGTATAGCAACTGGTTACCGGTTGGCAGACCGAGTGGTCGGAGTTCGAGTCCCAGTATGGTCAAGAATTTTCTCTTCTTCACTTCGCCTAGACCGGCTCTGGGGTCCGCCCAACCTCCTATCCAGTGGGTACCAATGGCTACCGGGGGCTCTTTCCCCGGGGGTAAAGCGGCTAGGGCGTGAAGCTCTCTACTCACCTCCAGCTAGTGCCGAGGTCAAGAAAATATGGATCTATACATCAACTCCCTCATACACCTTCATGGCGTAGTGCTTAATTAGTTAAGCACAGCAACAAATTTACCTAACTCCTGCCACCCTTATGAACATAAGCAATCTGCTATAAAGTAGGTAATTAATCGAATGAACACATACCCAATCACTCATGAAAACAAGATGGAGATTAGAAACCATACGAGAAATACTAGGATACAACCATTAACAACAAGAAATGCTACACCCAAAACAAAAACAAAACCTTACCCCCGAAAACCCACAGAGGATACAAAAACAGACAAGAAACACATACAAGCAAAGTGATGTTTACCTACTCAAATGCAATGAATGCCCACTGAGGTATGTGAGGCAGACGGGACGCAGGTTTGAAGCCCGATGTAAAGAATATATCTAGGCCCTAAGAATAAATAAGCAGACCTCAAAATATTCCAAACACTTAGGTGTACTTGATTCAGACCGCACATTTAGTACAATCAGGTGATAACTGAAGTAATGCACTTAGAAAAGAAAGGTCAGTTACTGAACGCACTCGAAAGCTTTCACATATATAATTTGAGCAAAGAAAAACTGCAAATAAACTACACCTACACGGATAATTATAACCCATTATTTGATCTTATATTAGAATATTCCCATGATAATAATACATATCCAATAGACCCACAAATCGCACGCCCACCCCACCTCATGACACACAACCACCCTCCTCTTCCCCCTGAACATCACGTGACCCAAGCTTCATATCCACTACAACATTAAACATTAGATATTCGCACAGACGGCACACTCAATCAGTATTTAATAGTAGGAAGGAAAACTTCATACACAGAAGCATACAAACACGCACTGCAAAGAGACGTAAGTGTTGAGTAAAAAATTGTAGAACAAAAACAGAGTAAGACGAATATTTTTTTTTCCTAGGCACTACAGCCCCAGTGGGCCTGGGCTTACCTCCATAAACTCCGTTCACTTCGGTTTTTCTAGATCTTACACAGTCGGTAGGACTCCTTGGGCGAGTGATCAGCTCGTCGCAAGGCCTCTACCTGTAGACAAACACAGAAAAACGCACACAAACATCCATGCCCTGAGTGGGATTCGAACCCACGGTCCCGGCTTCCGAGCGAGTGAAGACAGTGCATGCCTTAGACCGCTCGGCTACCGTGACCGGCATAAGACGAATATATTCTCTAGCTATTATTCCTATTATTTAAATATAAAAGGCACCTAAAATATATTTTTTCACTAGAAGTGTGACTTTAATACTTTAAAATATTATTAAATATCATAAAATATCATTAAGACATTGCAGATATTAATATTATACAATAAAAGTGACTATCAAAATACTTCAAAATGTCTTTTTGAAGTATTTTGACATTTTATGATAATTAACAATATTTTAAAGTATTAGAGTTACACTTTTAATGACAAAAAAATTTTTAGGTCTCTTTTATATTTAAAAATCATTGTTACATTCTTGACGGTGTACTTGAATAATAGGAATAATTCCTCAGTGCAACAAGATGCTAAAATATAATATAATAAATTCTTTAGTGTTTAAACTTTAATTTCACTAACATTTAAATAGCAAAAGTAGTTAATATTCCGACGAGACAATTTCAACCTTAAAGATTACTATGATTGATTTGAGACTTTCACGGCCAAATCCCAGAAGACTGCTTTCTTCATTATTATGATTACCCGCCGACATTACAATGAAACTTTGATCACGAGACTAGATAAGAAAATCAGGAAGAAATATATATATATATATAACTAGTAACAACAATAGTACTCAAGTAATCATTCCTAACGCTTGAGTAATCACCCACACCATGCAAAATAAATACACATTACTCACAACTCAGGTCATATTGGTGCACGTAATTTACTTTCAGATAAACAAACATTAACAACGAATCCCGGAAGACATTATCACCCTCCAATATACGACAAACATCAAGGAAATACACACCATACAAACGAGACATAAATATTAATTCAAATAATTTTAGTCCTAAGGTTAACTATAATATATAGAAATTAACGGATTTAAAAAAATTATGGTAATATGGATCCATATTATGACAATTCAATAACAAACGACGTGTTTTAGAAATTGCCTGATGATCATTAAACATGGATCAAAACATGTAGCAGCGTATGTAGTACGGTGATATTGGGTAGGTGTGAAAGTTGGTATAGGTGTCCCTGTGCTCAACGAATTAAACACTACTCCATGAAGGCGTATGGGGGAGTGGATATATAGATCCATATTTTCTTGTTCTTGACACTAGCTGGAGGTGAGTGATCAGCTTCACGTCCCGGCCGCTTTGCCTCCTGTGAAAGATCACCCGTTATCCATTGGTTAGGAGGTTGGATGGACCTCAGAGACTGTCTGGGCAATTTGAGGAAGAGAAAATTTTTGACCCTACCGGGACTCGAACTCCGACCGCTCAGTCGTGCAGCCCGTAGACAGTCGCTATACCGGCTACACTACTCCGGCTCCATTGGGTGGATGTGCGTGACAAAATTTCTGTTGATGGCAAAAAGTATACTTATTTTATAATTCGTTGAAATGAACACCGACTACCAAGATACAAGCGGTCAGTATTTTAATGGGACAAAAACGCTATGGGAAAATGAATATGATGGATGTTCTCATTCATTCATCAGTAATCTGTCATACGACAGGTCCACAGTCTCTTCCAAAACAGTTCCTCCACTTAATGCAATCTCGAGCTTTCTCCTTCAAATAAAATATCCTCTTCTGTCCCCAAGGTCATCCAGCATCTTCTTACGTCTTCTTCCTCTTCTTCTGGTCACTTCTATCCGCCCCTCCGGATTGTTTTGTCTCCAGAGAAAATATCTCTCTTACATGGTATCTCTGTTTTTGGAAAGAGACTATCCAGGAAAAGTGATAATGTGGTAGTTTTTCCATTTGCTTTCCATATCGCAGTACAGCAGCCGTTCAAACCACTCTGGTCACGCCTGTTGCTATACGAACTTGAACCATCTCGAGCATCATTTGCTCTGTGCTTCAAGTCGCTGCTGATGACGCTGCTTCCGGCATCAGTTTTTGGATGTCTTATAGGAGAATAACGAATACAAGAGTTTGGGTTTATATGGTACTGTGAAAGACAAATTTAGTGGGCCATTTAGAATATTACATGACGAGGAACTTGAAGTTGTAAGTAAAACTTCAGTTTCATTGTCCTGTTTGTTAGAAGTGGTCATAGAGAAGAGTCTAGTAGGATAATATTGTCACGTGATCGAGAGTGACTGTAGACAAGGTTTGGATTGGTAACTGGATTTATTTTACACTTTTACAACTCGTGACTACACTTCACACATCACTATCGCACACAAAGTAGTGTGCTCAGTCACGGTCTTCACTGCGCTCCTTAGTAACGTCTCCCAACAGTGGACGTTCCTCTGTTCATATACTTGCTGGCTGGCGGCCATCTCACAACTACATCCTACTTTTATAACTGCCTTCTCAAAACCATCCTGTCATGGCAGTTGGTCCTCGTTATATAGCCTTGACAAAGACTGCACAGAAAACACCGCTTCCAACACGTACACCATTATTGCGTATTACAGAGCTGTTATGTAGCAATGGCTGTTTTTCTGGTTCCACAGTTCCTGCTTTGAGCAAATATTCCACAGTATTTTAGACGGATCTTAGGGTTTTTAGACTATAAGCATGGAAGGGAAACAGAATTTATTCTTGGTTTTTATATTAGCGGTTTAGAAACTTCGTGTTCAATTAGTTTCCAGTTTCTTAGCAATATACATTTGTGTTCGTCTAGGTGAGCAGAACCTCTTGTGGAGTATTCTTACGGATGTTCTATAGATTCAAGTACTGACTATTTGTGCAAGGGTAATTATTATTTCTATGCTATTTTACTTTCTAAGAAAATGTAGATAAGCTAGCATATTATGCCCTTCTATGTGTCCATCCGTTTAATCAAGCCACAGATTTTCGTGATATTCGGTTTGAACATCACGCAAATAGGTGTTAGTCAACACTGAGACCTACTTATCCCCGACCATCAATAACGACATGATAACCGTGTGAAACTGAGGTAGCACTGAAGGAAGTGTCAAGTAATACGTGGTGTTGAAATTCTGTAGCATGTTGAAATGTATTTAACGTTTTCTTTTAATTTCACAATTTTGTTGATACACAAAGGAAGACAAATGCGACGTCATAACTTTGGAACCACGTAATCAGAAGGGATAGTGCTGATCCCAATAATAACGCCAATGTTAGCAATACTGCCTGAGGGATCACCATCTAAACATACGTAGCTGGAAAGTACCAACATTTTCATACTTTCATATATGCTGTATTTTAGTGCAACTGCGCTAGTGAAGTCAACACCACGCGCTGCCGAAGGGAACAACACACAAACAAGGAGCATATTACAGATTGCAGACGTAACATAACAACGAGCTAACGAACATAAAAACAAACTGCTGCAATAAAACAAATGGAGAGAAACATATAGTTGTAAATAATTGGACTACACACCTTGTGAGGAGGAATAGAATTTCACCAAATTAATTAAAATTTTAATAGAAAATTTTAATGGATTTTATTTNATACGAGTACAGAGTCACTGGTCATTGAACAGTTATTTTATTCATGAGGTCTGTGTGGTACAGACCTATTATGCGATTTAATGAGAGTAAAGAAATATATTTTATATGTAGTCGTTTATGTCATCCTCTGGAATTTGTCATTTAAAAACGTGTTGTTTAATATCCTTAGCCTTTGGATATATTTATCTATACTTTATATAACCGCATTGTCACTGATCGTTTTCAGTGTTTCAAAACTTGAAAGCAGTTATAAAGACACAGAAATTGTTTTTTTTTCTGTTGAATTTGTTTCCTTGAGCGGTTTAGCCAGATCTATTCAGAGTTTAGTCTCAGATTCAGTGTACTGCAGACCTGTTTCAGAGGGGCTAAGTTCTGGCAATGACTTTGGACAGAAGAGAGAGATACTTATCACACTCCAGAGCATCTGGAGTTCGATTATTTATTATTTTTTTATTGCTATTGGGGTGGGACTAAGTCCCTTGTACTGCGGCCACTTCTGGCCTTTTGTACCAGCCCCTGAAGATAGATGATAGGTGAGGGTGACTGCGGAGCAATTGGCGGAATGAAGATTGGCAGGGAAAACCGAAGTACTCGGAGAAAACCTGCCCCAGCGCCACTTTGTCCAACACAAATCCCACTTGACCAGACCCCGGATCGAACCCGGGCCGCCGTGGTGGGAAGCCAGCGACTAACCGCTTGACCTATGGCGCGGCCCTCTATTATTTATTACTAGGCTATGTCTGGGAAGTAAGAAATACAAAAAATATTGCTCGGATTTCAGTATAAGTATGTGCATTTTTTCCTCAGAAGTTGGTCACCTTGCTTATTATCTGAAAACCGAAAACAGGGCTGTTTGTAAGAGTGTAAATAAGATATCGCTCTCTTGGCAACGTCGATTCCGTTTACTTTTATTCTCTACAGCAAAGTTTATGGGAGGAAGGAGGCGCTTTTATCAGTTTGCGATAAGCCTTATCTGTCTAATTCAGTAAGGGCATTATTTTTACACTATGGAGGATATTTGCCGTTTAAAATTTTACCACGGTATTGATTTTTTAGTGTGGAGGAAAATCTTTTAGAATTGATTTAGAATTTGTTATCCTATAGACCAGCCACAACAAAGAAAAAATCTTTTAGTACACTTACTCCTATGTGATCTAGTGATCAGTGTTTCTGGCTACAGCTCCAGAGGTCCGGGTTCGATTCCCGGCGCTACCAGATTTTATGAGAAGTAGTGGGTCTAGAACGGGGACACTCAGCCTCGTGAGGAAAATTGAGGAGCCATTTCAAGGAAATAGCGGCTCTGGTCTAAAAAACCGAAATTAATGGCCGTGGGGATTCGTTGCACTGACCAGCAACACCCTCTATCCGTAAAAGTTGGTACTAACTTCCCCGACAAGCGGCGGGCTCTCGGTTGGTATAGTCCACTTGCCGACTACAGGCCACGGAGTTTAACAAACTGACTGCAGTCATTATTGTGATGTAACATAGCCGATATCAACAACAAGCGGAGATTTATCTAACATATTTCTCTTTATAAGGACCCGTGTTCTGGGCTGTAACGCCACGTAATCCGTGAAACTCAGCCGACCTTTCGAAAGAACATGTCGCCTTCATTTTCAGTTATGGAGAGTAAGCTAAGTAGAAAACCAACATTAATCAAGCAGCCCAGAAGATGGGGGAGAAATATTTCTTCGTAATTACAACGGCTTTGTATTCCAGAAGACAGAACGCTTCACAACTGCTGCTGTAATACTAACAAATCGTACAATTTTCTCGTAAGCTTAACTCCATATGTGGGAAAATTTGTAGTGGTTTAGCAGTGCGTATTTGGAAATACAGATCAACTGATAATTACTATAGGATTCTGACGATGGTGTATAACACCCAGAGATATTGGGTTTTCGGACTGTATCCATCGTCCTGGCTTTTAAGATAACTAAGAAAAAAAGAAGAAAAAAACACGACGTTCCGGAAACTGGATCTGTTTCCGTCAACAGGTGAGGTAAAACACCTATTCTGTTGGGTCCCTTTGAAAGAGCTACCCTTAATCACTGGATTGATTGATTGAGTGATTCCAGTTTCCGAAACGTCGTGTTTTTTCTTAGTTATCTTAAAAACCAGCACGATGGATAAAGTCCGAAAACCCAATATCTCTGAGATCAACTGATGCTCAAGTATTTTGTTATGAAAGACAGCAGAAATAATTGTTTAAAATCTTAAAATATTCCACGTGTTGTTACCGAAAAATAGCCCGAGCTAGGTGGAAATGTTGTTGAACTTTTTCTTAATTCCTTCATTATTATATATGTTTGCATTTCAGTCCACATTAGCACGCAGCGACGGCGAATAGTTCAGGGATAGTTACAGTATTCTTGTACATGTGAACTGTATTTGCTTTCCTTATCTGTGCGCCATTTTGTTAACCCTTACTTGCTTGCCGGTGTTAGTTGTGTATGAGCGTTCCAAGTGGCTGATGTGTTCTCTTCTAGTCGCGTGTGCTATATCGATTTCATAAATCGATTTTGCATAAACACATTGACGCTTTCTTCCCTCGATAACTGACAGGATTTATTGATATCAGTAAACATGCAAATTTCATTGCCCATTGTTTTTGTAGTTCTGTGTGTCCAAAAAGTGACTCCTGGAAGCAGTGCAGGGCCTTGCTCCAGCGCGAGATCGCGTGTTTTACGAGACTCCAGTGGAAGCAGTAGGCTGCGTGAACTGGATTTATCGCATTCCGACCTGATGTACCTGTATAACGGGACATTTCTTGAACTAAACGTCACGGAACTTGTGAAGCTGAACATGGCTAACAATTTGATTTGGTGCATTGAGCAGCAGGCGTTCTTAGGACTTGCAGAACTGGAACGATTAGATCTTTCTGGAAATAATTTGACATACATCCATCCGGATGTTTTCAGTTACACCGAGAAGTTATTCTGGCTATCCTTGGCTGACAACAAATTCTTCACTCTGCCTTCCCAGGGTATATTCTTCTACGGGTGTGCACTCACGTTTCTAGATTTATCTAATTGCAGTGTGAATTATATTTCTCAGCAAACTTTCAAAGGTACACAAAAAGTTAGATATTTGAATTTGTCTAATAACTTAATTCGCAGTATTCAACCAGGAACTTTCGGTCCGCTGAAACAACTTAGATGTTTAGATATAAGTTTCAACAGCCTAACTTCTTTACATATTGATCTTTCCTTCAGAAATATAAGTGTTGGTGATTATCTTGCAATCGACAATTTGGAATCGTGCTTGGAGCCAGAGTCTTCTCCATCGGTCCTGAAACTAAAAGCGGACAATAATCCATGGCACTGTGACTGCAAGATGAAGCATTTTTTAGAGTACATATCTAAGCAAGGGTCAACGTTCTCAGGCTTTACCTGTAAAGAGCCTTTAAAGGTTGGAAACTTATCCCGGAAATTTTTAGCAGAATTGGACTGTACTTCAAGAAATATCGAAGAGGCCGCCGGGAAACCTACGTCTATGCTACCCAGAATATCATTTTATTCGACATCAGCTGTCACTGACGGCACAGAAGAAACAGCAACAAATATCCAACCTACGTCTATGCTTCGCAGAATATCATTTTATTCGACATCAGCTGTCACTGACTTCACAGAAGAAACAGCAACAAACATCCACATGCCTACACCAACCACAATAGGGAACAATTTTTCAACATATTCGTTGATTGTTTTACTAATATTAGGGACAATTCTTCTATTGATAAATGTTATATATATTGTTGCACGTATATGTAAGTTTAGAAGACGTTACGAAGAGATACGTGGAAACACAGGAGCAATGGAAAGCGTGAATGCTGAGCAACAGATACAGGACAGTGAATTGTGAAAGTGGCTGCATGAAACAGTCTTTGTTAAACGGACTGAGATAATTAATGAGTTATAAATTGTTTAGTTCTATGCTTTTTGCTTCCATTTGTGTCTAATCTTTAGGTCTTTACGGATATATTTACTATTTATATTATTAATTATTTATTATATCTTCCATGAAAAATCTGATCCTAGTGGCTTATGTTGTCTTAGTTTACTGATCGATTGTCTGTGACTGAGATTAGAACTTTATATCGGAAGAAACTGAGTAGCTATCTTCCTATCTTTCATCTGTTCTGTTTCCGAAATGTTCTTATGGGTTCAGAATACTAGACTACTGATAAATTTCACGAAATTTGTGATGTTAAATATAACTAATCAATTATTATTTGAAGATGTTCAAACTTTTGTCCATTTCCTGCTACCATCATATTATTTGTGGTTAAGACAAAGGCTTGTGCGTGAGTAAAATATTCATATCTAATAAATGCCTAGAACCTAGAAAAGTTTGCCTGTGACAAGCTTAAATTTATGTTTTACACAAGACACGTGAAAGAAAGAAGAGCATCTAAAGCAACTTGTCCTATTCTGTAGGAATACATAAAACCCTTCTGCACACTTGTCTTCTTCGTCGTTTGTCTATCCGTATTTTAGTTAAAAGGTCACAACCCGTTCGTTGTTGTATCGTTAATCTTTCGATGTCTTGAGACGTAATTAGATCATAGGGACGATTTAAATGGAATGATATTTCTGAATACGTGGATACAATTGTGATGTCATGAAATGTTTCCCAGTTGTTTTCAGTTTTATCTGTATTGTACTTTCTCCTGCGGTCTCCCGTTAACAAACATCAGATAATTACATATCCAGTTATACAGAGACAGACTGTCCAGTGATCGAGGTCACCTCTTTAAAACGGTCCCAACACAGTGCGTGTCTCCAAACCACGCACCTGATGATGGAAACAGTCGAGCATCTGAAACGTTACGTTGTTTAGAATACGGGACGATGGACAAAATAAAATAACATGAACTCATTTCTAAATGTTTTGATGTTATACCCTCATGGTTACTTAAAACAAATTTCTGAAATAGTAAAGATCAAATGTGTTCAACTGTGTAAGTGGTTACGGCTGTGTTGAAACCTTTCGCTTCTCAGTTTCATACACTTAATTCGGTTCAGACGCACAGTGAGACTGCCGCCTTGTGGCTGACAAACATAACCCGAAGCTCTGCCTGTAGAAACGATTTAGTCGTTGGGGTTACAATGTGCATCATGGCAGGAAAGTTCTCAATTGCCGATGAAGCTGTCTCCCGGCCAGAGAGGAGAATGTAGATTAGGCACATCAGTGAACAGAGCCCTGAGGAGTGTATTTGAATCTGAGAGAGAGAAAGAGAATGAAGAAGGATTAGGAAAATGAAGAAATTAATCATTTTTAGCCTTCAACTTGCAATTTTAAAATGATCAGATGAAGGAAGGGTAAGACGCAGTAGCGTAGTTGGTTGAGGCACTATGCTACAAGCCAGAAGGTCGCGGGATCGAATCACGATTAGGTGGATTTTTTTCAATTTACCTTATCCTTTCAGCCGTAATATGGCCCTGGGGTCGACTCAGCCTCTAACAGAAATGCGTACGAGGAATATTCTTGGAATGTTCTTGGGGGTAAAGGGCGGCCGACGCTTAAGGCTGACAACCTTGCCGCCATCTAGTTAGTTAGTTATTTAGAGAGGGTGGGTTTCCCCATGCACCGCGACCAGTTTGATCTATTGTGCTTCCCTCTATGATATTCTACCAGTCTCTTTACCCTACCGATAAATGGTGCGTACCATCAGTCCCGCCGAGCAAGCGAGTTCGGCCACTTGCTTAGCGGTGTCTATAATGCTTCCCCCATCTATCAGAGGCCTTAGAGACTATAGTTGGGCGGGAAACGTCCTGGAATTTGGCTCAGTGATCCCCTTTGGGGATATGAGGTTCTTTTACGTGCCGTAAAGTTACGACACGGGACACACAGCTTAAAGTCCCTCCCATTTGTGCCGATTGTCTAGAAAATGTGGGAACCTCAACGTCTCACAACCCTATGGGCCCTCACGGTCTGTTACCGGGATAGCTTTACTTACTTTTTCAGATGAAGGAGAACGAAAGGTGCGTGGCGTGTAAGAAGTATGGCAGAGGTGAGAGAGACGCACAGTATTTTAGTCAGAGAGCGTGAACGGAGAATTCACGTATGATAACTATGTATGTAGATGCAGGATATTATTAAAATAGGCAGAACATTTTTGTTCAGCTACTCTCAGATTCCGAAGAAGGATTCTGGTCCATGGTGTATTTTGTACGCTGCTTATCTATGGCTGCAGTTTCACTGTGCTGTAATAATGGGTGGAGCTAACCGGCTGATAACAGGTTTGGTGTGGACTGTGGTGACATCATGCAGTGCCGGTTACCCTCCGAAGCGTGAATACCATGTTTCTCATGCAGCTTCTGTTATTAGTCTGCATGGCGGAAGTAGGTTGCGGTTTGCAGGTTCAGTGCCCGGCTGCATGCATCTGCAACGCCACTGAAGCAACTTGCGTGGATTCATCCCTCACTGAGTTCCCGGAAGGAAGGTTCCCTAGCAGCTTGCTGAAACTTGATATCTCCAGAAATAATATCACCAGGTTAGACGAATACACTATCAGGAAATGGATGATTGTTTCATTGAGGCGGCTGAATTTATCCAACAATGTGATAAGTATTATCAACGAGAATTCATTAATTGCACAGAGTGGGCTAGAGAAATTAGATCTGTCGAGAAATAAATTCACGAACATCCCCCTCAAGACATTCGTGTATCCTCCACGTCTGCAGTGGCTGTCCTTATCTTACAACGGAGAAATTCAAGTGACAGAAGACGCGCCTCTCCTGGAAAGCGACAGTCTGCTGGTTCTGCATCTCGAAAATTGTAACCTACGTAAGTTATCTGCTGTGAATTTGGAGAAAGTTGTGAAATTGCAGGAATTATACATATCTCATAATGAAATTGAATCTATGTCAACCAAAACAGAAGGGCCAGGACGGTCTTTGATGAATATAAGGATTTTAGACGTAAGTTACAACCAGCTTCAACAGTTACCGCCGGAAGTGATGTCACTGCCGAACCTTGAAGAGCTGTACTTGAGAAACAATAAACTGAAAGTGCTGGGTGAAATGAAACATCCACAACAATGCTGTAAAGTAAATTTTCTTACAGAAACAGAAATTCGAACTGTCTGAATAATCACTTAAATCAAAATTAAATGGTACAAAATCTCTTTAATTTAGTTGGAACTGAAGTGCTGAATGTTACGAACGGTGTTTCTACATCTAAATCTGTGGATAGATGAATTATTTGAATGTCATTATCTTTGAGAAATTGTAAGTTGCCATATTGATTAGTTCGAAGTTTATAAAAATGTCATTTGGAATAGCCAAACAATATATTAACTTCCCATACGCCTTCATGACGTAGTGCTTAATTAGTTAAGCAAAAGGACAACTTTATCTTTATTTAATAAGGAAATCCCACGTGNTCTCCTCCCCCTTTCATTTGCCTTCTCTTCTTCCTCTTCTCCTTTATTTTGACCGCCTCTATGGTTTAGTGGTCAGAGTTCCTGGCTACAGATCTAGAGGTCCGGGTTCGATTCCCGGCGCTACCAGATTTTCCAAGAAGCAGTAGGTCTGGAACGGGGCCCACTCAGCCTCGTTAGGATAATTGAGGAGCTATTTAAGAGAAATAGCGGATCGTGTCTAGAAAACCGAGATTAACGGCCGTGGGGATTCGTTGCGCTGACCACGCTAAATCCTCTCTCCGCTAAAGTTAACACTAACTTCGCTGACAAGCGGCGGTCGCTCAGTCGGTATAGTTCGCTTGCGGAGTTTGTTTTTATATCACAATCAGTGTCTGCGTCTGTGTGCTGAATCTGAATACAACGAACACTGTTAAGAGAATGATTGAATTAAACATTGTTAGTCCTACTTGCACAAATTGTATGCTGTTTGTGTACATTATCTCGTCCTGAATTCCTTTATTTTCCATGAGTTTCCTCCATATCTAGTAAGAATGCTTATGATTCGAGATCTCTGGGGTGCAAGTTTTTATGCTGCTTCCATTGTCAAGGTGGAGGTGCACAGGACGAATGTCTTCATGTTATATACCTTCTTGGTGAAGCAGACGCTGGTGCTGTGCGGGTGTTCATCCGGACTTGTAAAGGCTGTGAGTCGAGAGATGTGATTGAAAACTTCCGTGGTCCCATTCAATGTCCATACAACTCCTGCCGGGCACCACCACCTCCCATTCCTACACTCGACCACCAACCTATGCGTCATAAAAATTGATTTGCTACCCTGAAGCTGGAGGCAGCTGTCATCCTGCTCACTTCCTCACGCTGAAAATAACCATGAGCAGGACCAACCTCACCATTCAACCGCCTTGCTAGCCTAACAAGGTAATGCTATCCCTGTCAGATGCCGTGGAGGTCCATAGGTTTGTGAGACGTCGAGGTTCCCACATTTTCTACGAAATTGGCTCATAGATGGCGGCGAGGTTGTCAGCCTTACGCGCCAGCCGCCCTTTACCCCCCAGGAAGATTCCTAGTACTCATTTCTGTTATAAGCTGAGTCGACCACAGAGCCATAGAGTGGCTGGAAGAATTAGGTCAATTGAAAAAATCCAGTAACCTTGTCGGGATTCGAAACCACGACCTTCCGGCTTGTAGAGTAATGCCTCAACCAGCTGCATTACCGCGTGCCCCAACTTGCTAGCCCAACGTAAGAAAACTAATAAACTCTTCATGTTCAAGATAATTATGGTTACCGTCTGGACTGAATTTGTATTGTTTACGTGAGCGCAGTCGGTATAGCTTCTGGCTACGGCTGGACGACCTAGGGGTCGGAGTTCGAGTCCCGGTAGGATCAAGAATTTTCTCTTCTCCACGTCGTCTAGACCGGCTCTGAGGCTCACCCAGCCTCCTTTCCAATGGATACCGGGGGCTCTTTCCCCGGTGGTAAAACGGCCTGGGCGTGTAGCTGACCACTCACCTCCAGCAAATGTCAAGGTCAAGAAAATGTGGCTCTGTACATCCACTCCCACATGCGCCTTCATGGCGTAGTGCTTAATTAAATAAGTACAGGGACAAATTTAACTTTTACGTGTTGATGTTGTCTGTACATAATTATCATTTGAAACTGAAGGTAATGTACTGACGTTGTTCGCTTTCGCAACAGAGAAACTTGAGAGAAAATATAAAACCGGAAATTCGGCGCAACCATAACTGGCTCCTTCATCACGACAACACGCCTACACCCACGTCCTTCAAAAGTACATTATTTGTGACTAACAACATGGTTCTCTTTCCCCATCCTCCCTACTCGCTGGACTTAACCCCCTGTGATTTTGTTTTGTTTCCCAAATTGAAAATGAAACTGAAGGGACGATGTTTTGAAACAGTCTGACATCCGAAGGGAACTGCAAGCGGTACTCGACAGCATGAAGGACAATGATTTCCACGGTGTTTTTGAAGCGTGGAAAGAAACGATGGGATCTCTGTATGCGCTCCAAAGGAGACTGTTTTGAAGGAGCTGGCAGCCAAAATTGAGTAAGTTAAGTCAACATTTCTTTTTTGACCTAGTCCGGGAACTTTCCGATAGCACGTAGGTATGTAGACGTATGAATTCAGTCCGGAGAAGGATTCATTTAGTTAATATCAGAAATAAGAGACTGCGGCAATATTCACGCATTGCAGAAAAGAAGAACTTTTGTATAATTTTCGCACTTTTTATGAAAGGCGTTTTTGATCGAAAATACAATTTAGGGATGTTATATTTTAGCGTCCTGTTGCACTGATTCACGTTCATGATGTATATTTGTACCAACCGTCTTACAGTGCACACAATTTCACCTTTCTCTTCACTACATGTTTCGGCACTAATGTGCCATCTTCAGGTATGGTTTTATTTACGTCAAACCATTGCACTGTATGCCATCATGTCTCCTTTATAACATTATTAAAATGTATATATATCATGTATAATAATAAAGTTTATATATTAAAACTTTTCAAGATTTATCATTTATACGTCGCACTTCAAATTCGCGAGTTACGTCAATCCTCTCCTATGGGAGTACTCTTCCTATATTCTTGTGTATATTGTGTCCTGTGTTGTGTCCTTCCCTTGTGACTGCGTGCGTTGTATTACTGAATTTGAAGTGCGACGCATAGATGATAAATCTTGAAAAGTTATAATATATAAACTTTATTATTATACATGACATATATACATTTTAATAATTTTATAAAGGAGACATGATGGCATACAGCGCAATGGTTTGACGCAAATAAAACCACACCTGAAGATGGCACACTGATGCCGAAACCTGTAGTGAAGAGAAAGGTGAAATTGTGTGCACTGTAAGACGGTTGGTACATACACATACAATTTAGGGAGTTACGCTTTACATAGCAGATATTTTCACTTGTTTCCAATAACATTGTACTTCCGGAAAATGTGTATTGGATGAAAAGTATCTTTTATTTTTATCTACAGTTTTAGTTCCAAATATTTTTTGCTGCTTTAAGTACTTAGCGAGTTAATTTCGAAATACACACATAAAGGCATGTAGGTCTTTCATGTAAAGTGTCCTTTATTTTAGTCCGATTTTAACCCAAAACGGAATGTGTCAACAAACATTATCGATGGGAAAAAATATCGGATTTTGTTATAATGCTATAATCTTACAGGGGGGAACGACGGATGGAACTTAAAAGGCGAGCCGTAGAATTGTAACGAATATAGCTTCTCCTAAAATCGAAGTGGAACGACAGGGATTATCATGGCCGGCAGTACGCAACTGATATCGCGCTCCCACAAGCGATCGATAACACCTCTGTTCTGAATCGCTTCTGACGGGCTCGTATCGATATATTTTACCGCAGAAGCATTTGAAGTGCCACCTCGTGGCATTTTGTCTTACTCGTAAGTGGTTTAGAAGTACCAACTACACCATCTTATGCCATTTTGTTTAACTTAAAAGATGATTACAGCTAGAGCGTATTTTTTTATTGCTAGTGGGGTGGGACTAAGTCCCTTGTACTGCGGCCACTTCTGGCCTATTGTACCAGCCCCAGATGATAGGTGAGGTTGATTGTGGAACAACTGGTGGAATGAAGATTGGCAGGGGAAACCGAAGTACTCGGAGAAAACCTGCCCCAGCTCCACTTTGTCCACCACAAATCCCACTTGACCAGACCCGGGATCCAACCCGGGCTGCCGCGGTGGGAAGCCAGCGACTAACCGCTTGAGCTGTGGCGCGGCCACTAGGTAGAGGGTAAGGTCTAGTGATTGAGACTAGCTCTTTCTAACGGGCCCAACTGAGTAGGTTTATCCTTCCCTACCCACCTGAAGACGGAGACAGATCCAGTCTCCGAAACGTCATGGTCTTTTGTCTTTTACATACCAGACGATGGATGAAGTCCAAAACAAACCAAAAGAGGTAAGTAAGTTATCAACAATCATACAGTAAATCCCAACGTGCAATGTAATTTGTTGATATCATCATCCCTCGTCTGGCTGCCTAAGATGTCATTAGTTTTATCGTTAAATATGGTTCATGAAACTCCATCAGTTTAAAATAAATACATCGAGGCAGACTGCATATATCCCTGTTGGCCTACAGTGTTCTATGACGATTGTCCAGACAAAAAAAAAATCTTTCGTCAGCTGCGGGAAAATGTCCGAGCCTGCTTCACATGGAAGATGAGAACCATTCATTAGTGTACTTCCTGACGTACTGCAGTCTAATATTCAAATGTTTGGATGTTGTGCCTGCCTGACTGCTCCAAAATAGGTGTCTGAAATTGTGGAAATCAGATTATGACTAATTTAGCTCACTGTAGTTCTCAGTTTTGTGTCTTTAATTCTGTTCAAATGCATAATATAAAATGTCAATTTTTATCTTGGCGTTTTCAGGTACAGTCACTGTAAAGTCACTGATGGGAGCCGGACATTGTAATTGCCTTTTAAGTAATACATAATACACGCTGTAGTCATGTTATTTGATTCATTTATGTCAGTTTCTTGGGGTGGGGTGAGGGTAGCGTAGTTGGTTGAGACACTATGCTACAAGCCGGAAGGTGGCGAGTTCGAGTCCTGATGAGGTCGATTTTTTCAATTGACCTAATCCTTCCAGTCGCACTATTGCCCAGGGGTCGACTCAGTTTCTGCATTGTCATTTCAGTATCTTGTACGAGATCAGTAACTTCTTCACCATTTGCGGGATAAACTGTTCGTCGCGTCGTGTTTGTGGCTTTAACAATATAGGGTTTGTACAGCCAGTGCTGATTCTGCCGCGCGCTTGTCATCATGTTCAATTGCTTTAATTGATTCATGGAAAGTGAAGCTTGGAGCAAATCTTAGCCCTAGCTCTGTGTCCCTGTTCTTAAAGTACAGTTTCAATACTTTTGTACAGTGTATTTCTGACATACGAAGAAGACTTCAGTGAAGGGTAAATTCTCAGTATTTGTTCCAAGGTTCGAAGTAATGACAACCAATTAACATTTGCGTAAACTATTATTTGCTTGGCCGGTCACGATAGTCGAGCGGTCTAAGGCATGCACTGTCTTCGCTTGCTCAGAAGCCGGGATCGTCGGTTCTAATCCCACCCAGGGTATGTATGTTTTGTGTTTGTATGTGTGTATGTGTACAGGTAGAGGCCTTGCGACGAGCTGATCACCCTCCCAAGGAGTCCTACCGAATGTCTAAGATCAATAAAGCGAAGTGAAAAGGAGAGTTTGATGGAGGTAGGCCAAGGCCCAAACTGGGGCTGTAGCGCGGAAGGAAGAAAAAAAATTTGTGCTGTACTCTTGATCGGCGAAGTCATAGAAATGTTTTAGGCGTTCTAAACGACCCGCGTACAGGTGAAAATGCCCAGAGATTAAAACAATAAATACTTCTATATCTACAGGCATGCAATCAAAAGCTGTCTTAGGGCAGTTATAAATTGTATGAACATTGCAACCCTACACAAATGTGATTCTGTTTAATTGGGATTTAATTTTAGGTAACACAGTTTCTTTACCTTCTCTGACCAAGCCTTCGAAGTTATTATTATTATTATTATTATTATTATCGGCTGATAACCCAGCTATATACCTTTGTCTCTAAAACATATTTAGCAGTTACTTTCATCCATTGATTAGATATTGTATCGACAGTTTCCCCTGAGACATCCACAAAAGTATGGCTTTTGTTCTCCGCCGGGTTTTCCAAAGGGCACGCCTGAAAATAACGTACTAAACGTACAAGTTGCTTCATGTGATTATAATTAGATGCATCGCAACGCACTCTAAACAGAGTCCGCACATTTGAGATAATTTGTAAGTTCTTCAAGAGCACAAGGAGCACAGATTTTGATAACGCAGTTTGTTCTTGCACAGGATAAATTTTTGTAGACAAATTTCTTCTGTAGGCTTGTTGAGCCACCCAAACTGCGATATGATTGTGGAGCACAGTATGATAAGCATATCTTTAGAACAGTCATGCCGTATTCGACTTTTGACCGCTTCAGTTTAGGAAAACAGTTTGTCATACATCATGACTAAGCTTCAGCAATGCATTCTTGTGTTTCTTTGTTTGGAGAAGTTCTGTTATCGAAGTCCTCCCATTGCTCGCTATCAGAAAACGCCAAGTAAACATGGCACATTCTAATTCAGTAGTATCTTCTGAGTTAACCAGTCGTGTAAACGGAAATTCAACTTTAAGCGAATCACTGAAGATACACTTTCGCTTCTTCGAATACATGCTCTACCTTAGGATAGACAAGACATAATTTGGGGACTACGCGACCGCTGCGTTAATCAAATACATAAATTTACACAATGCTCTATTTGATGTAATGAAGTTCTCTACAGTTCTCAAAAATTTCAAATTTACCTATTTATTTCTTTGTTACAATCCGAACTGCTGTGCTGTGTCATTAGGCTTGTAATGGAGTGTGCCACATCAATCTTAAATTTGAGTACCGGGGGGCCCGAAATTTTCGTCTTTCTTTTGGAATACTAATTGCAGGCTGCCCAGTAGGAATCGTAAAACTTCTATAGACGGCATTCTATATAGCATATAAGTTGGATGCCTAATTTTATTAATGTTGAACTTAACTAACTTAGTTTCTGTTATCAAAGTTTTGACCGCTTCGTATATACGAGGGTAAGTCAGAAATTATCCGCACTTTCTCCATAACACATCTTTAGGTTTGTCACACTGCCTCCTACGCATGCATTGTTAGAGTTGGTACTACTGTAGTCACGTGATCGAAGTTTTACCTTGATCGCATCATTTTCCTTGATGCTGTGACAGTGTAAACATGGCCGCTCTGCTAGCAGTGTGCACCAATGATTAACAAAGAATAGTGATCATATTTCTCTGATTGGAAGGTGTGTCAGGGGCTGAAATTCATATGTGGGTTCATCACTATGAGCCAGAATCCAAAAGCCAGAGTATGGCATGGAAACACCCGGGATCGCAAACGAAGATGGAATTCATGACACAGTGTTTCGTGGGAAAGGTGATGCTAACCGTTTTCTGGGACTCAGAAGGGCCTATACTGGAAGACTACCTGGAAAAAGGGTGTACAATCAACAGTGCAAGATACAGTGATTTGCTGGCCAACAGTCTGAAGCCAGCAATTCGCACCAAACGCCGAGGCCTATTGTGAAAGAAAGTGTTGTTGCATGAAAATGCACGCCCACACTTGGCCGGACAGACCGTTGAAACCATTAACCATTTGTGTTTCGGGGTGCTGGAACACCCTGCGTACAGCCCAGATCTCGCCCCTTCCGACTATCGTCTCTTTGGACCTCTCAAAGATGCTTTACAAGGTTTTTGAGTTTCTACGGACAAAGAAGTGGGGGAAGCGGTGCATAAATGATTGCGCGACCAACCGAAAACCTTCTTGGAGGGAATACGTAAGCTTTTGGACCGCTGGACCAAGTGCATCGAAAATGGAGGAGACTATGTAGAAAAATGAAGTACTTGTTCAACCCATACTTTTGTATATATGGATTGGAAAAACAAGAGTGCGGATAATTGTTGACTTACCTACGTAGCTCGCTGATTTGCAAGTACTTCGTGGTTCAGCTCTTTGTAATCAATTAATCTCAACTGATCACCTAAAACATAGCCTACAGCTATACCCACTGAGTTATCCCCTTTCTTTGTTTTTCAAATTGCATTAATTTATTTAATTCAAGGAAACCAGGTAGGACTGAAATGGAACACATCAATGCTGGTCTGGGCTGAGTATGTGAGTCCAGTGGGAGATAAGGTACAAACTGTAATTGACGTTAGTAAGAAGGTTAGTCCAGACGTAAACGCATAGAAAACTAAATATATATTCCTTCTTCTCAGCAGAATGTAGGGCAAATTCATGACATAAAAATAGCTGGCAGATATTTTCAAAATGTAACACAGTTAAAGTAAATGGGAACACAAATAATAAATGAAATTTGATTCAGGGAGAAATTAAGAGGAAGTAGAATTTGGGTAATGCTTGCTACCGTTCAGATTTGTTCCTTTTGTCTTCTCGTCAGTTGTGAAGAAACGTAAAAATTAGGATATACAAAATTATAATTTTGCCTGTGGTTCTGTAGTGGTGTGAAACTTGGTCTCTGACATTAAGGGAGGGACATAGACTGAAGAGTGTTTGAGAACAGGATGGGGTGATGTGGACTGGATTGATCTGGCTCAGGATAGGGTCTTAGTGGAGGGCACTTGTGAACACGGTAATCATAGTTAGGTTCCATAAATTGTTGTGAAATTCTTGATTAATTGCGCAATTTGCTGCTTCTCAAGAAGGGCGGAGCTCCATGGAGTTAGTTTACGTAGTTAAGTAGACTGGGCAGACTGGGATATAAGTTTTATTTTTTGAAACTGTCCCCCAAAATTGGTCGCTTTAGCATCGCAAGAAAGCTGTGTCAATCACCTTGTGGCTGAGAAACATAACCCGAAGCAGTGTGTGTAGAAATGATTTAGGCAGCGTCTACACGAGCGCACAAAATGCGTCCGTTGTAACGAACGTACGTTGCTGAGGACACCACACAGTTGCAGAATGCAGTGCGTAGTTTTTTGTCTGCAATGAAACTACGCACCGCATTCTGCAACTGTGTGGTGTCCTCAGCAAAGTATGTTCGTTACAACGGACGCATTTTGTGCGCTCGTGTAGACCGTGTAGACGCTGCCTTACTCGTTGGGGTTACAATGTGCATCATGGCACGCAAGTTCCCAATTGCCGATGAAGCTCTGTCTCCTGGCCAGAGAGGAGAATGTAGATTAGGCACATCAATGAACAGAGCCCTGAGGAGTGTATTTGAACCTGAGAGAGAGAGAGAGAGGGGGGGTAGAGGGAGAGGGAGAATGACAAAGGATTAACAAATGGAGCACTTAATCATTTTTACTCTTCAACTTGAAATTTCAAAATGATCAGATGAAGGAGAACGAAAGGTGCGTGGCGTGTAACAAGTATGGCAGGGGTGAGAGAGACGCACAGTATTTTAGTCAGAGAGCGTGAACGGAGAATTCACGTATGATAACTATGTATGTAGATGCAGGATATTATTAAAATAGAAAATTTTAGTTTAGCGACTATCGGATTCCAAAAAGAGATTCTGGTCCATGGTATGCTTTGCATTTTATTTCTCTATAGGCGCTGCTATACTGAGAGTTTCGCTGTGCTGTAATAATGGGTGGAGCTAACCGGCTGATAACAGGTGACATCATTCAGTGCCGGTTACCTTCCGAAGCGTGAATACAATGTTTCTCGTGCAGCTTCTGTTATTAGTCTGCATGGCGGAAGCAGGTTGCGGTGTGCAAGTTCAGTGCCCGGCTGCATGCATCTGCAACACCACTGAAGCAACGGAGAAATTCAAGTGACAGAAGACGCGCCTCTCCTGGAAAGCGACAGTCTGCTGATTCTGCATCTCGAAAATTGTAACCTACGTAAGTTATCTGCTGTGAATTTGGAGAAAGTTGTGAAATTGCAGGGATTATACATATCTCATAATGAAATTGAATCTATGTCAACCAAAACAGAAGGGCCAGGACGGTCTTTGATGAATATAAGGATTTTAGACGTAAGTTACAACCAGCTTCAACAGTTACCGCCGGAAGTGATGTCACTGCCGAACCTTGAAGAGCTGTACTTGAGAAACAATAAACTGAAAGTGCTGGGTGAAATGAAACATCCACAACAATGCTGTGAAGTAAATTGTCTTACAGAAACAGAAATTCGAACTGTCTGAATAATCACTTAAATCAAAATTAAATGGTGCAAAATCTCTTTAATTTAGTTGGAATTGAAGTGCTGAATGTTACGAACGGTGTTTCTACATCTAAAACTGTGGATAGATGAATTATTTGAATGTCATTATCTTTGAGAAATTGTAAGTTGCCATATTGATTAGTTCGAAATTTATAAAAATATCATTTGGAATAGCCATACAAATAAGAAATTCCCACATGAACAAATGAAACAGTAAAATAAATTAAAGTATATTTTCTTACTGCCACATGGAAAGGGAGGTCACAAAATATTTTACATCAGCTTTATGTAATAAACAGTGTCTGCTTCTGTGTGCTGAATCTGAATACAACGAACCGTGTTACAGGGATGATTGAATCAAACATTTTAGCCCTACATGCAAAATATGTATGCCGTTTTTATGCATTACCTCGTCCTAAATTCCTTTATTTTCCGAGATTTTCCTCCATATGTAGTACGAGAGCTTATGTTGTGCCCTGGATATTAAGGTGTACGATTTTATTTAACGAGGGGGCGATATTGTGTTCATTTTATTATATATTAAGTATAAATTTTGTAAAATTGGATCCTTAGGGCAATTGCCGTATGACTGGTCGGAAGGGGGGAAGCCAGGACCGCGGCTGACGCCTCGCATTCTTTGTCAGTCTGTCTTGCGGTATTTATCAGAAATTGTTTACGAATCGGTTTAATGACACCGATTCAGGTCTCGGTTTCACACGGCAGGTCATCGGCTAGTAGAAACTTGAAGACGTTAGGGTTTTGAGGAAGCAGCATTCTCATGTATTGCGAGATTGTTGAGTTTTTGGAAATGGGAGGTGGAAGCCGTTTGGGGCATTCTGACTCCAGGAGTTACTCTGAACGGTCGAACTGGAAAATTAGTCGTGTAGTAGAGCCTGTGGGAAGGAGTTGTGATGGCGACATTCATCAGTTTTACCATCTTCAGCACGAGTAAGTTGCCTGTGCTTGGGTCACTGATTGTCGGAGTGTGGGTCCTGGTTCAGTGATGGTTAGGATAAAAAGTTGGTTTGTGCCATGTATGTTCAGTCGACCGTGAGCAGTAAATTTATAGACGTTCATGCAGGGAATGTAATCAAAGATCGTGTGTTAATAGGTTGTATGCACATAATTGTTGTTTTAATTATATATTCACTTTTTGTTGTTTTGAGATATTGAGTTTTCGTGGATCTCTTTAGGCCAGTTTTAGCTCGCTGAACGGGGTAAGAGATATCTACAGATGCCCGGTAGGGGGTGAGTAGAGTTATTAACCCCCATCCGGGGCACAACACTTATGATCCGAGGTCTCGGAGGTGCATATTTTTATTCTGCTTCCATCATCAAAGTGGAAGTGCATAGGACGAGTTTCTTCATGTTATATATCTTCTTGACGCAACAGTAGCACCGGGAGTGGGGGGGAGAGAATGGTGGGGGCTTTTGCACTTCCGGACCAATAGGGCAGTGATTCGGGAAATGTGATTAAAACTGCCGTGGTCGTATTACTTGCCCGCTTTGGCTCGGCCGCATAGCACCGGTTCCCGTTCTTACATTCGACGGGTCTACTGAACCACCAACCTACACATCGTAAACACCCACTTGTCGCAGTGAAGAGGAAGACAGGGGCTGCTGCGACAAGCAGTGTGCGAGTGCCGTCCAGTTCAGTGGCAATGTTAGGCTAGGAACACACACAGCGACATCGGTCGTACGACGTCCGTACGGTTCATGTCGCATCAAGTAGTAGAATATAAAGTGTAGTGTTAACTCTCATACGTGACGACATGCGACATTACCGTACGACAGTCGGAGAGCAAAGAAATGTATTTGGTCGCTCTAGTGTGAAAAGGAGGTCATACGGCAAAAAAATCATACGACATTTTTCCCTACGACCGATGTCACTGTGTGTGTTCCTAGCCTTAGTAAACCAGCCTACAGGACGGTTGCAAAAATGCGTTCTTATTAATCCTGTACGAAGCTTGTATCTGCAGTCAGATATCAAGAACCAACATGCAGATCTAGACTTGAGATCTTGTGTGCTGAGTTCATGAAATAAAAATTTCCTAGTTTTATACACTTCCATGCCTAGTAAGCTGTATTTTAATAGTGCACATAGGCTACACAAAGCTTTTTACTTCAGTTTACCTTTCGAACTGAAGAAAACTCATGCGATTACAGTTTGACTGAACGATATAAAACTCATAATTTTTGTGTAAATCTAAGGGAGTAAGAGGCCAAAGACAAAAAACAAAGGTTCATCTCAATAATTATTAAATTCTGTGCAACAGCCGCTTGAAGATGGTCTTAGAATACCGAAATATATTTAGTAGAATTGTTGGTTCTGATTGAAATAAAACTTTTATGCTGTTGTTGTACTGTGATTATTGTTGAGTTAATTACACTACGTGTATCTTCATTGTTTGCATGATGTTGTGTGTTTCACACACACAGATATGTAAATTAGGTTAACCGTCACATAACAAATATACTCGCTTTTAATATTTAATAGTTAGACATTTTATTCCTGCTACATGTTTCGGTCGTACAAGACAGACAGTTACATATATATGAATACGTTTAGTTATTGGGCTTCCGATATGGATCCATACCACTGCAATGTGTCGTATTATATACTAACAGAGAAACTTTTGCCTCAAGTTGGTATATATTACAATTAAAATAGAATATACAAAGTGGAAAATGGAAACAAAATGAAACGAGAGAAAGCAGTCCTTTCTTGGAATTTCTTATCTCATTTTGCAGCAACACCATTATTTCTGTCAGTTATATTGCAAACTCCTTGGCTAACGAATCCAATATTTTTTCCCAAAACAATTTATATTTGCTGATAACGTCAGAACTAAAGAAGAAAAAATTCTTGATCACCTGAGTATCCTTTTATAGGAATGAGTTATAAGAGTAATTTCGACAAGTAACTGAAAGTATCCGTTGACAACTCGAACAGAAACAGAAAGATGAGCAATATTTTAATGTATACTTACTCATTTATTTATGGAACTGAGCCCTTCTTGAGGAGAAGCCAAATCTGCAGCTAATCAAGAATTCCCCAGAATTTTATGGAACTCGAAGATTCATTACCGTGTTCACAAGAGCCCTCCACTGGTCCCTATCCCGAGCCAGACCAATCCAATCTATACCATTCCATCCTATCTCTCTAAGATCAATTTTAATATTGTCCACCCACGTACGCCTTTTTCTTCCCAGTGGTCTCTTTCCTTCTGGCTTTCCCACCAATAAGCTATATGCATTCCTCGTATCTCCCATTCGTGCTACATGCCCTGCCCACATCATCCTCCTTGACTTGATCATTCTAATTAAACTTGGAGAAGAGTAAAAGTTATGAAGCTCCTCATTATGCAGTTTTCTCCAACCTCCTGTCACTTCGTCTCTCTTCGGTCCAAATATTCTCCTCAACACCCCGTTCTCAAACACCCTCAGTCTATATTCCTCCTTTAATATCAGAGACCAGGTTTCACACTCATACAGAACCACAGGCAAAATTATATTTCTGAATATTCTAATTCTTATGTTTTTGGACAGCAGACGAGAAGACAAAAGGTTCTGGACTGAATGGTAGCAAGCATTACCCGAGTTCAATCGCCTCTTAATTTCCTCCTGAATCAGGTTTTGATCTGTTATCGTTGTCCCCAAATATCTGAACTGTGCATTTTAATGTATACGCTCTGATAAATTGCAAATGAATATGTCACAAAGTTACTTGCTTTNCCAAAGAAGTGATAGGTGAGAGAGTGTGGCGACCAACGAAAAAGGGCACAAAGGAAGTGAGCGGTTACAACATGATCAGGCTCAGTGTGCTTGCACAGAGTGTGTCACTTTTACGAATCTGCTCTTTTTCGAGAAAAAGTATTTCTTCTCACTTCATTGTATATTCCTTACTATATTGACCTTGCAGAAATTTGTAAAATAGCAAAACTTGCATGAACTACTGCATCATTTGGTTTAGCATCAATAGGAAACACATTCTGCTGCCATTGCTTATCGATTTTCATATTCGGTAACTTGTCTCCTCTCAGATTCCCTTCGAGAGCAGCAAACATGGCACTGATACCCACTTATTGCAAAAGTGGCAAAGAGTTCGTCACGCACTGCAATAGGAAGCAAATTTTCTTTTCCAATTTTTTTTGACATGCATGGCATCTATCTTCTGATTTTCTTTTGCGCGTATTGACACGCCGATCACGGTAGCCGCGCGATCTACAACATGAACCGTCTTCGCTCGCTCGGAAGCCGAGATCGTGGGTTCGAATTCAACTCAGGACATGATGTTTGTTGTGTGTATGTGTTTATTTTGTTTGTTGTTCCCGTGTTTAGGTAGATGCTATGCGGCGAGCTAATCACCCGTCCAAGAAGTCCTACCGTCTGTGTAAAATTATTACGGAACTGAATAAGAGGCCAGGGCTCTCACAATCACTGAACGACTGTGATTGAGGCTAGCTCTTTCTAACGGACCCAACAGAATAGGTGTTTTCCTTCACCTGAGGACGGAAACAGATCCAATTTCCGAAACGTCGTGTTTTATTAGTTATCTTAAAAACCAGGACGATGGATAAAGTCCAAAAACCCAATATATCAGTAATGTGACTGGATCTCGCAGATACTCAGATATAAGCCAGCCCATAAGATGTTATTATCTGATGCATACTTTGTTGCTCCTCCCATTTCAAGCAAAAAGAGAAGACGTATAAGGAGAGAGTATCTGACACAAAGCCTTCAGTGCAAGAAGCATGAGTACCTGTGAAGGAATACTGACATCAAGCGTGAAGAATGCTTTGCGACAGACGCATATTTGTATGTCTAGTGCACTTGTCAAACATATTGTGCTACGTAAGAGCCCAGTGTCCTTCGGTCTGTATCTGCACCGATACCGAAGTCAACTGCACCGACGCTGCTCTGACAGAATTTCCTAGCTGCAAATTTGGTCCATATGTACGGGAGGTGAATTTCTCGCACAACAACATCACCAGCCTAGGTGTATACACAATCAGGAGGTGGATGATAATATCTGTAAGACATCTGAATATATCAAACAACGCTTTAAGAACGCTGAATGAGGAGTCTTTCATGGCTCAGAGTGGACTAGAGGTAATTGATCTTTCGGGTAATGAACTGGAATATATAGCGGAGAAAACTTTCACGTACATACCGAAATTAACGTGGCTGTCCTTAGCAAATAACAAGAAACTCAAGATGGCAGACGGCGTACCATTCTTGAGCAGCGACAGTTTACAAGTTCTGCACCTGGAGGAATGTGGTTTGTACAAAATATCACTTTCTGCATTCAACGGCCTTAGCAGTCTTAGAGAATTATATTTGCTTTACAACAAAATAACAACTGTGGAAATGGGAGCTGGTACTTCAGGCCGTCCTGCGTTGAATATTAGATACCTAGAGCTGAGTCACAACAATCTTCAAGTAGTGCCACATGATTTAACAGAATTGCAGAGTCTTGAGTACCTTGGCATGCGTCATAACGAGTTGCGGAACCTGAGTGACATTTTGCTTGTGGAAGGACACGTGAAACGCCTGAACGTTAGTGACAATAAATGGGAATGTTTGTGTGTAGATTGTAGCGTAAAAAATATATGTGAGAATATTTCTTGTCAGGTTGACGTGTGTGAAAGTCCGAGTGAGAAAGATCTATTTCACTGCTTCACTGGAAACGTAACTACCGCCGTAAATGAGCCATTGAGACAGTACGCAGTTTCAGTAACAGGGCCATTGAGGCAGTACGCAGTTTCAGTAAGAGAGCCATTGAGACAGTACACAGTTTCAGTAACAGGGCCATTGAGGCAGTACGCAGTTTCAGTAACAGAGCCATTGAGACAGTACGCAGTTTCAGTAACAGAGCCACATGCACCACAGCACAATGCTACCACCACGACACCACAATATTTGTTGGTTATAGCGTTTATTCTTATAGCAGTGTTGGCCGTCCTTACTTTAGTGAATGTGTGCTTGACACTGCACGAAAGAGGCAGAAAGTCCCGCAGTATAGATCCAGAGCAGTCTCTTCCTCTGACAGTTGTTACATCCAATGCTGACAGCGAAATTCCTTAGTTCTGATCGGTTCTGATATGGTGCACTTGGTAGAAAGAGTGATATGAATGGGAACAGTGCAAATAGGATGTGGTTCTACTAACGTACGTGTATATTCAAATTGTGGAATGCAACGTGCTCAAGAGCTCACTAAAACTACACTGCAGGTGGCTCCATTTCTTCTGTAACAGTGTAAATATCCACTTGTACCACCATTTTCGTCCTCCAATATATTGGGCCAGGACTGGAGACACTGGATCCTTTAGTTAAACTTACTGATGCATCACCTTCATGATATACACCCTGTTATAGCGAAAGAGGTTCTGACCACCGTATGTTATGAAAGAAGTGTCACAACCTGACTGAAGGAGGCAAAATTACCGTGGCTATAAAAATTACGTATGCAGTGGAAGATTTGGCCTAATACTAGACATTTCGATTTAGCTAGCTCAGATTTCACGTATCGATGTGAGTTAATGTTTTGCCTGTGTTCAGTATGTGCTAAGGTGATAAATACGTGTATGCTTGGTGCCTGACTCGTACAACTGCCGGTTACATGTTCATAATGGACAGAATGAATTAACATCCTGCTAATTTTCTCAAATTTTGTATCTTGTTGTGTAATGGTCGGTCCACACAAGAAATTTGTTAACAGTAAAATTAACAAGAATATTCAAATGTGTCAACAATAATAATAATAATAATAATAATAATAAGTAACAAACAATTAAATTATTTTCGATACATATTAAATTATATATAATATTATTTCGAGAATATGTGTGTATGCAGCAACTGTACACCACGATCCTGCTAATGTATACAATATACATATTATAATACAAATATTCTAACTTAACAGAGTGAGAAACAAGGTGAAGATAACTGCATGGTGAAGATCTAGTGGAGTTCTCTCTCAAATCATATTTTTAAGGTCACGTTCCAATGACCTAAAGGGCAGAATATTAGCTCTCATATCATAGATGAGAAATACAGAGTTTCCGTCGGAGAGCCTTGAATGAAAGATAATATTTGGAAGGAATAGAGATAGACGTGTGAGAGGACGTGAACAGGATTCAACTGGCTGACGGCAAGCTCCAGTAGCCGATCGCTGTGAAAACTAAAATTAATTTTTATTTATATAAAGATGGGGAATATCTTGACCTGTAGATCGTTCTTTAGCTCTGCAAAATGGAATTAATATTTTTGCATGTTGCAATGCTAGCTCCTTTACTATTATAACCTTTCATTTAATCAGGAATTATAATTTGGGGTGGGCAACCAAGAATAATTACATAAAGAAAAGTAAGGGATTAGAATTGCCATTTACGTTTCCTGTTATCAGTTCTTCAGTTCCACAGATGTAGCCCATACGAGTTTCTTGCATGAGTGCCATGTATTCGCACAGTTGTCGCAAGGCATTAAAGAAAAAATAAAACGTGAATAATGCGGCCATTGTTTCAAGAGGCGTGGTTTTAGGCATATTTCTATGTCATTGTATTCGGTTTACTGGTTTACTACAAATTTGTTATCCCTGAATGAGGATAAAACACAGTATATGCAATTTGTAACCAAAAGAAGCTCCCTAATAGACTTACATGTAATGTATGAGAGCAGAGAAATAGCAAATACTAGTAATGTAAAGTTTCTTGGATTGACATTAGATAGCACTTTTTCTTGGAAAAACCATATAGATGCAATTATTCCTAAATTGAGCTCAGCCTGCTTTGCAGTTAGAGCTATTAAGCCATTCCTGTCTCTCGAATCGCTTAAGTCAGTATATATAAGTCAGTCATACTTCCATTCCATAATGACCTAAGGATTGATATTTTGGGGGAACTGTTATTATGGTAACACAATATTTAAACTCCAAAAGAGTATTATTAGAATTATGGTAGGGATTGGAAATAGGAAATCGTGTAGAGAATACTTTAAAAAACTAAATATATTACCTTTACAATCACAATATATATATTTANCTATTATATTTATATCTTGATTTTAGCATACTGTGCAGAAATGTGATAAATCCATTATATGTTTAGGCTATTCTTATTTTATTGTTGACAAAGCTCTGTATAGGAACTGTTTTTCCTTTTATAATTATCTTTGACATGTTCTACATCCTGTGGCATGTTTGTCAATAACGATTTATGGAACAAATAAAAAAGTGAAAGTGAAAGTGAAAGGCCCCTTTGTATCTAGCCGACAAATCCTTGACTCTGATTGTTTGTCGTACGTGTCATAATGTTCACAGACGCCAGGACCCCTAATTGCTTACTCTGCAATTGTCTCTTTGAGTTTTGTTGGAAGCACTGTTGTGACTGAGCGTCTTGTGTCTCTTCTGAACAGGTACAGACCTATGCCGGGATATTCCCTTGAAGCAGACACTTCACGTTTCCTCTCTTAATATATTTGCTTTAAATTCTTATCTTATCTGACGTTAAAGAGTCCCTGAAAATGATACACTGGCCTTAAGTACGAATAGATTAAGTGAGAACTAACCTCATTCACAGCTATCTGTAATTTCCTGAGACAAAAATGCAGTGTCTCTATAATTTGTCTCGCGTGTGTTTACTATTATATTCGCCTGAGTTGGGCCACATTTCCCAAGGTTTTCTCTCGATACCTGTCCTGATCCTGCAGGCCCCTCGAACTGACTTTTGCGACTAACGCAACACTGTTGTCTACCTCCCCTCGACGCCCGTACGATGGTTTTCCCGGTGTCACATTAAGAATTCGTAATGTCGGCAACGAAGCTCGCTTCTCAGCTGGAATGGTTAGTATTCGCAGGTTATTTGTGAAATACACTTAATGTACTTAGGCGAAACAAGCTTCATAATGGATTTAAATGACTGAAAGTGCGGACTTCCAGACAACGTCTGATGAAAGACTCCCATATCGAATTTCATCAGGATTTGAGGAACTGTTTATGTGGTGCTTTGAAAAGTCCATTTATGGCAGTATGTAAATTACGTTTTATTGTAGATCAGTAAAGTTTAAAATTGGAATTGTTCTAACACTTTTGGTGTGATTATTACATATTGAATAACAGTGAACCGCCCCTCCCCCTTCTTCTCTCAATTAGTAATTAGAGCCGTGAAGTCGGGAGAAGCAGCCCGTCTCGCTGGCTCTATTGCTGTGTTACAAGCTCCCCAAGATATTCGTGGGGTATCCAAGCTATACGGAGAAGCTACGGTGATACGTTGGCCTTTCAGATAACAATAACAATGTTTATTGACAACATAACATACATACATAGAATATACAAAAAAAAAACATAATCAAGGCACAAACGGGTCACCACAACCCAAATCCACGATTGCGGAGAAATCACCTGTCGTCAGCAATCGCGACAGAGAATAAGCTAACCTGCCCATGTTTCACTAACTTCNCTGCGCGCATTGCAACCATTCTAAGCCAAAAGTGTCCGTATTGCATAGGTCTACGTGGCTGTGGGGAATTCTTTTCTACCGGGAAGTGGTCAGTTCGGTAGAAGTGTTAATTTCGAATGAAGAACCTCTCGTGGGGTTTGAGATGTGTCTCTGAGAGCAGTCCATTTATATGTAAGTCTTGCAGCTGTTCAGTAATCTCATAACGCCACTTCCAAATGCCATTTGCATTACTTGCTGGGGTTCGAGCGGCCATTTTGTTTCATTAAGTACCATTTTTGTAATGACGATTATTTTGTCTTTTTCCGACACAGCTTCACTGAGCTCTGTGATGATCTGTTGAACTACAGTGGCGTTTTCAACGTGTTGCTGCTTGTGTATTTGAATGTATCTTTACTCCGGATTTTGTAGGACCTGCATGTACTAGATGGAGCCTATATATAGTTGTGTGTCGCGAATTGACCGAATGGTTCAAGGTGTTGGATTTGAGGGGACGTGGAGAAACTGTTAGCTGAGTAAAGTTTCCAACATCGGCTTCATCTTCTCCTATCAGGTGTTGTTATTTCATATCCCAAATGGGCTACTTTTAGCTTAGTTTCCTTACTTATATTATTAAAAAATATTAAAAACTAGTTTTAAAAGTTTATATCAGTGTAAACTAGTGAAATGCTACATTTGGAGCATAGCTCTGTGTGGGGCTGAAACTTGGACACTTAGGGCAGTAGATCAGAAACATATGGAAAGTTTCGAAATGTGGTGTTGGAGAAGGATGGAGAAGATCAGTTGGACCGATTATGTGAGAAATGAAGAAGTGTTAATTAGAGTCAGTGAGCAGAGGAATATCCTACACGAAATAAGAAAACGGAAGGCTAATTGGATTGGTCATGTTTTACGCAGAAACTGCCTTCTAAAAGAAGTTATTGCAGGAAAGATAGAGGGGAGGATAGAAGTGACAAGAAGATGAGGAAGAAGACGTAAGAAGATGCTGGATGACCTTGGGGACAGAAGAGGATATTCCCATTTGAAGGAGAAAGCTCTAGATCGCATCAAGTGGAGGACCTGTTTTGGAAGAGACCGTGGACCTGTCGTGTTGACAGATTACTGATGATCATGATATCAGTATATAATTCGACGCGTTGCAGTGATATGGATCCATATCGGTATTGCAATGACTGTACATATCCCTATGATGGTCTTGTACGATCGAAACATGTAGCAGCAATAAATATAAAATACTGTTTCTAGAAGGAAGATCCTTCTGGTAATGTGTTTTGAAGTTCCTCTGCGTTTGTGTCACCGATTTCATTTCACAAAACCACACCACTCTTTGCGCTCTCTCTTGCGGAGTCGCCATTTTCTCAAAAAAGGAACACTGCACTGACAGCTATGAACACGTAAACAACAAGAGTCGTTGTTTACATTCCATACAGTACGGACAGCACTTTGTAAGATGAGGCACCGACTAAACAATTAGCATTTACTACATCTACATCACGAGCCTCCTATACAATCTTATATACAAAAGGAGAAAATATAGAATATTCCAATTTGTTCGTGGTAACGCAACGAAATTACAAAACCAACGACTGATTCGATAATATAAAACATAAATTTAAAATTTTATTCTTGTTTTATGCTATAACTTCAGTTTAATATAATCTGATTCATTGTATTTTTTACATCAAGTTATTAATATGATTAATAGTATTGTATCCAGTTTAATAGTACTGCAGTTCAGTGGTGTATATATGTTAACCACGTACTTGCCTGATGATGACTATTGATAGCCGAAACATGTAGCAGAGCCGTAGCAGGACACTGACCTTGATATGTGTTGTGTTGTGACGGTTAATAAAGAAGTTGTATATTGTAAGACAACAGGATGCATGAAATGAAAATTTAAAAAAATGCGCTTATTACTTATTTCTTGTGATGATGGTTACATATATACATATATGCATAATATTAATACTCGTACATACAACAGGATGCATTCCTTGAAGATTAAATCATGTAGGATTGGAAGCACACTTGTAGGAATAAGAAGGCTTCGTACTTTTATTTAATCTGGAAATCTGAAGGGAAGGAGCAACTTGGCCAAATGATACCTCATTTCATGTTAGGATTTATCTTGCAGAAATATCGTGAGCAGATTTTAACTGCATTTACCTGGCTCAAATTGGGGTCCGGTGGCTTGATTATGTGAACATGCGTCAGTTTCATTGCTCAGCTGAGTGCCTGTCAGTTATTCGGGGAAAACACACAACCATGAATTAGATTCTCGGTTGCTTATAAGTATAATATTATATTTTCTTGTTTACAATCATGCAGATATGTCAGTAGTTGTAATTGTATTCTTCATTGCCTGATCTCATACAGACAGGCCCTCATACGTATCACCATTGTCTTCGTGGTGGACTTAGTGACCCCCAGAGTTATGTCAGCGGTGCCTTTGCTGCCAGAGTGGCCTCCAGAGCCGGTATGTGAGATACCCTGGTGCTCCAAGTTGGGGGTTGAGCGAGAGGCTGCTATCCCTCCTTGTAAAACACACACTAGTTTTGGACCATTTAAGGATGTCTCGGAAAGGAAGGTTAGTTGGGAAAGGGCATCAGCTTAAGAAGAACGGTTACGAATTTGATACGGTTGAGGTATTCTAACCCACATCCAAAGGGTGTTTCCGATAGTTGTAACATGTTATTATTAGCAAAAAAAAAATTGTTTGAACCTGCGAGGTTCTGAATTTCGGATGTCGTATATAAGATCTGAGCTTGTGCACTCTGACTCATGCCCTTCCAAAGACTTCCGCATGTATCAATTAGTTCCTACTCGTAATAAATCTCACCTATTTTAACGTGGCGGGTCACGGTAGCCGAGCGGTCTATGGCATGTACTGTCTTCGCTCGCTTGGAAACCGGGATCGTGGGTTCGAATCCTGCTCAGGGCATGGATGTTTAGTTTGTGTGTGTGCGTTTTTCTGTGTTTGTGTACAGGTAGAGGCCTTGCGACGAGCTGATCACCCGCCCAAGGAGTCCTACCGAAAGTGTAAGATCTAGAAAAACCGAAGTGAACGGAGAAGATCATGGAGGTAGGCCTAGGCCCACTGGGGCTGTAGTGCCAAGGAAAAAAAATTATAACGTGACCATTCAAGTTTTGCCTGTCTGTGTATAGCCCACATGCTGTAGACGAGTGCTTCCTTCCTGCCCTTGTGAATTTTAAACTTTAATCCGTGCTAATATATGTGGAGCGTTTGAGTTTTTTGAATTCCAGAGGCGAAAGACCACAACTCCTTAACCCCGCACGCTGTGTGACCAGCAAATAAGACATTTCCTCATGCTATATAACTCATTTTGTGCTATGAAAAAGTGAAATATGTGACATTAGTGATTGCAAATCAGATATATTGTTAATTTGAAAAATGGTCCTACTCGCTTTCGAAGCCCGACAGAGAAGTGATTCGACTTAGTGTTTGTGACACTGTTTGCTCTGGTTTCGGGCTTCGTGAAAAGCGTACGCAACTTCCCACATCACTGTTAAGAAGCATTTTTCCTTTATATATTTTTAAGCCACACTCTGATATCGAAATTAGGTACATGTACAAAAACTGAAGTCGTTACCTAGAACAGTTTCCTGGGTTACAATTTTATATCTCCAATAACTTTCGTTAGTGACAAGTGTGTGAATGTGGCTGATAATGCGGGCTGCAGAACTTCACCCCAAATGTACGCCGTATGCCGTAGAGGGGAATTCATGCTGATCTGTAGTGCTCGGTTGCATGACTTGTCATCAAGATGAGCTAGAATCAGCAGAAGATTCTAAAGGGTTCTAACGCCGGTGATTGAAGTTACCTCTTTCTAACGGACCCAATAAACTAGGTGAGGACGGAAACATATCCAGTTTCCGAAACGGCGTGTTCTTTTGTGTTCTCAAAGCGGTCACTATGAAGATTGCAGTCTCCTGTGTTGTAACGCCATGTAGTTCGGCATAAGTCCACCTACGTGTCGGAGTAACATATCGCCTCCATCTTCAGTGTTGAAGAGTGAGTCAATCAAGAACTCGGAAACGAGCAGGTGGAGAACTGAGCCTACTGGAGCCTACTGTTTTTGGACATTCTTCCCGACCCTAAATATGGAGGCGTTGCGTTGCCCCGAATTGTTATGAACGTCTGCTGAACTACCCAGATTTACAGTCCAGAGAGTGAACTCGTCGAATATTATAATGTTTAGGTGCAAGCAACATCTGATGCTCGGTACACAGAACTTAACTTGTAGGAAAACCATCTTAGGTTTTTAAATTTGTTTGGGAGACATAGGCTTAGACTGCAGGGTAGTAAGAAAATGTTTCTTAAAGAACCAGATCATTTTATGATGGTCCGAACTGGACTTGAGTGACTCAGAATACGCTCCAGTGAAGAATTTTGGAGCACAATATATTTTGGTTGCACTAGAGGAGGGGTATTTCTTGATCAGCTGTGCTACTATCATCTTCTCAAGAAAGAATCGGTTCCACCGAATTAAATACCGAATATGGACCGTGTCTCCAAAGTACACGTAAATTCTCTTCACAGCAGCTGAAGCAATAGTTCGGCCTCTTGCCCCAGCTTCAGGCATTGTAACTGAATAGATCCTACATTTGAGGGTGTTCTTATACCTGATTATGACAATGGAGAGTTCTGTTAGAACTTTACAGATTTTGTTTGTACAGAAATTGTGAGCATCTTCAGATGCTTTTCGACATCAGTTCTACTACAGGATATTTAACATGCGATAACTATTTAATGAGCCGGTCACGGTAGCCGAGCGGTCTAAGGGATGTACTGTCTTCGCTCGCTTGGAAACCGGGATCGTGTGTTCGAGTCCCACTCAGGGCATGGATGTTTGTGTGCGTTTTTCTGTGTTTGTCTACAGGTAGAGGCCTTGCGACGAGCTGACCACCCGTCCAAGGAGTCCTACCGAATGTGTAAGATCTAGAAAAACCGAAGCGAACAGAGAAGTTCATGGAGGTAGGCCTACGCCCACTTGGGCTATAGTGCCAAGGGAAAAAGAACTACTTAATGCTTATCGCGGATCCATTATCTTATCCATGAGATACGACTAATAACGCCGTTAATGATATTGACAACAGTAATGAATTCTGTAGATTGGAATCCGTCTTGCAAAATCAAATTTCCAAGAAATTCTCTGAACTACGAGCATATATGTCATTATTAATGACCAATACCGTGGCCATAAGAATCCCTTGCTGGACCATTCTGTAAACTAGTAAATGTATTTCTTTATAAAATCCATTTATTCGTGATATTATGTTTCCTTTTTCGCCTGTCTCTTTATATTTCAGGTGCTCGGACTCTACGGGAGAGCGTGCACCTTGGGGATTGGCAACCTCAAAGTAATAGCAACATTGAAGAAATTCTGCAAGACTGAGTTGAACACGAGGAACTGATCTGAGGAGCGCAAGGCGAGGAAACGGCAAAGTGGTCGCAGTGTCATGCGCAGAAGTGTGGGAAACTCAACTCCCGGGTGACTGAAAAAGCCAGATTTCTCTAAGTGGTTTTACGCAGTAATTTTGAATTTTCATCTGTTTTTAAAATTTATTTGCTTTTTTTAAATGTCACTGAAGGTTGATGAAGCTGCTAGTTGTGTCTTTGTGCTGTCAACTGAAGAGGAGGAAGGTGCAGATGACAAATGCCACCCAAATTATGCCAGACGGAAAGAATAGTTGCGATTTGGGAAAGTCTCATATATACAGGTTTACATGTTACGATAGGATCAGTATTACTATATGCCAATGCAGAAATGAAGTGTATAAAGTTAGAAATTACAATCACGCACACAATCAGATGAACATGCGCAATCGAGATGATGTGACCGGCTAATTAAACAAAAGTGTCTTTGTTTCACGCATGCTAATCAGGAAACTGGTTCCTGCTTGGAAGAGATAATATTACTTCGAAGTCGCTGCTACCAGTTTAATAGTGTGGAGCTATCATAGCAGATATCGCATATTAAGCTCTCCCTATCGACAATATCACTCCTCTTGGGAGAAGGGAAAGAAAATTTGTTTTCTTATTGTGAAAAATAATTCTAAATACAGAAAAGGCCTAGACACTGCCCATCTGGCCCACTGCAGCACAGGCTTATAAACATCTTACTCTATTACAGCGGTATCCCCTCTATTCTTAATATATACACACACACACACACACACACACATATATATATATATATATATATAAAATAACTTAAATCTGAGAGTGCACTGTTATTATTTTGTACATTTACTTCTTTTTATTTTCTTACATATCTATTTTAAATAACTGTTGTTTATGAAGTAACAGACGCATTGCATAAATCTTATTTCTTCTAGCCTTACGAGCTCTGTAACTGACTTTTGGGTATTGTTTTTTGCTGTTCTCAGACAGAATATCCATCATTGTTGCCCATTGGTAAGAAAATATGTGCTGCTAAGTCGTCAGAGACATCTTTCAGAAAGAGATGCTACTACCACGGAACAGCTAAGATGGTTTTTTATACAGTACTTTGCCACCAGTCTTGTCAGTCTGTCGTAACCCGTAGGAGAGTTCTCATCTCTGTGTGTGACATAATTAATTAGTCCATTTGTTGCTGTACGATTTGAGCACCATTGACGAAATTCAGTACGACTATAAATGCAGTCGCCGGTCACGGTAGCCGAGCGGTCTAAGGCATGTACTGTCTTCGCTCGGTTGGAAACCGGGATCGTGGGTTCAAATCCCTCTCAGGGCATGGATGTTTAGTTTGTGTGTGCTTTTTTCTGTGTTTGGATACAGGTAGAGGCCTTGCGACGAGCTGATCACCCGCCCAAGGAGTCCTACCGAATGTGTAAGATCAAGAAAAACCGAAGTGAACGGAGAAGTTCATGGAGGTAGGCTTAGGCCCACTGGGACTGTAGTGTCAAAGGGGGAAAAAAATAAATGCAGTCTGCCTACGAATAATAACCACAGTGTTTACGTTAGTCTTTCTAACAGCTCCAGTTAAATACGCACGATTTAAGGTATGCAAATGAATGATTTCGTTCCAAACGCCTGGTGTCTTATTTAGATCTCTTTGCTGATGACACCTATGTGTATGCGACAGACCGCAAAGAAATTTACATTCCCAGAAAGCTGCAGAGAAATCTCCCTGCTATTGAGACGTCGTGTGAGCGCTGGAACATAAATATCAATGAAGATAAAACTCAAGGCTATCTACTTTTCTCTTCGACTTAGGCCACTTGAGCCTCATCTTACATTGAACGGACGGAATATCCCTTTCGTGAATCATGATGAATATTTCGGGGTAATCTTCGAGAAAAGGTTACATGGAGAGTACACGTAGAAATGATTGAAGCCAAGGCCTTCAGAACATTTATTAGAAACAACTCCGTATTCAGAAACGAGCGTGTAATAGCTAACATTAAACTAACACGCCATAAAGCACTGAATAGATCATTCATGACTTTTGCTTGTCCCGCCTGTAAATTTGCAGCAGACACATAACTCTTGTAACTGGAGCGCCTGCCAAACACGGAAATGTTCCAAGATGCACACCGGTCAGCGATTTGCGCACAGCAGGCAACAAGCTGGACATACAAAATCATGAGAACGACTAAGTTCGCAGCATAGAACAAGGCGAAGCCAGATACAGAAAATATATGATGCTTAAACTTGGCAGCAGTCAAGATTACAACCGTTTAGGTGACTAAGCTGTCGTTGCAGCACAAGATAGGCATGATATGCTTTGGACAATAAAATCTCTGCGCTTTTTGAGATTATATTATGTAGGTTCATTACTGTGTATACAAAAATTTCTTACTGGACCAAAAAGATAACTGTTATATATATTTCTATGAAGTTCATTTTATATTAAATGTTATTTTCACTTCTACCGAAATTAACGACCGTGGGGATTCGTTGCGCTGACCACGCGACACCCTCTATCCGCTAAAAATTGACACTAACTTCGCCGACAAGCGGCGGTCGCTCGGTCGGTTTAGTTCGCTTGCGGACTAAAGTCACGGAGTTTTTTTTTCACTTTTGCATGTAAGTTTCTTTTCATTTCAAATAGAAAGGTAAAGCTACCCCTGTAACAGGCTGTGGAGGCCCATAGGGCTGTGAGACACTGAGGCTCCCATATTTTCTTTAGACAATCGGCTCACATGGCGGTAAAGTTGTTAACCTAACGCGCCAGCCGCCCTTTACCCCCCAGGAAGATTCCTGGTACTCATTTCTGTTATCGACTCCAGGGTCATAGTACGGCTGGAAGGATTAGGTAAGCTGAAAAAAAAATCAACCTCACCGGGACTCGAACCCGCGACCTTTCTGCTTGTAGCATAGTGCCTGAACCAATTACGCTACCTCGTACCCGTTTCACGTACGTCATATTGAACTACCACTACCAAAATTGTTGATTTTGTTAAAGGACAATCGATGTCGGTTCATTTGGAAGCCAAGAAACAAGTCTGAGCTTCTAAGTTGTTGTCAGAGACATCTATTGAGCGGAAATGGTACTAGTGGAAGAGCTCGTTTGGTTTGTAGTACAATACTTCCCCCCAAGTCTTGTCAGTTTGACGTAACCTGTACGTCAATTCCCAACATAGTTCCTCTGTTGCGATATGAACACCATTAACCCGGTTCATTGGCCGCGCCATAGCTCAAGCGGTTAGTCGCTGGCTTCCCATTGCGGCGGCCCGAGTTCGATCCCGGGTTCGGATCAATAGGGATTTGTGGTGGACAAAGTGGCAATGGGGCGGGTTTTCTCGAAGTACTTCGGTTTCCCCTGCCAATCTTCATTCCACCAAATTCTCCATCATCATAGTCACCCGGTCAGGCTACAATAGGTTAATCAATGGCCGCCTTGCCGGGTGGACCAGTTGGATTCCACCCCCCCACTAAGCGAATTAAAAAAACACCGGTTCATTAGGCCCATATATGAAGCACGCATACGAATATTAGCTAGAGTATTCGTAATTTGCTACAGTTCATTTTCTTAACAGCTCCTGTTAAATAACGCCAATCTAATCCAGTATCCTACTCTGGACATAAAATAAAGTATTTTAATAACCTGGAAGACTTGCAGACATATTGCTGTACTATTTACGGCTAGAGTTGGTACGACAGAGTGTACAGTCACTTAACGCTCTACTAATATGAAAAAGAAACCTGTCAGCATGAACAGTATGAGAAATCTAGTTACCGATATTTATTAAACACCTGCCGGTCACTGCAACCGAGCCGTCTCAGTCATGCACTGTCTTCGCTCGCTCGGTAGCCGAGACTATGGGTTCGAAACCTTTTCAGGGCATTGATGTTTGGTGTTTGTGTATGTGTGTGAGTTTTACAATGTTTGTTTGCAAGTAGAGGTCTTGCGACAAGCAGATCACCCACCTAAGGAATCCTACCGAATGTCTAAGATCTGCTAAAGAGAAGTGAAACGGAGGGTTTCATGGAGGGAGGCCAAGGCCAGAATCAGGGCTGTTGCGCCAAAGAGGGGAACAAATTAAACACCTGAAATATCAATATTTATAATAGACCCTATTTATGTATTTTTCGTGATATTGTTTTACTCGCCCAATTACGTCGCACACATTAGCCTGTTTAGCCTCGCTAAGACATGGGAATTTCATGTTTGATGAACGTAAGTGGCCTAAAAATTGTGATCAATCTGTCAGTTCCATAAATAATATATAACATGTTTACGAAATTTTAATGCCAAATTGAGTAGAAAAGATGTTTTCGAACCAACAATTTGGAACGAGAACTTACACGAAATTAATAATGATAATATGGTTATAGTAGTAAATTTTGCCACAACCAAAAATATAATTGTCCGTAGCACAATGATGCCACATCGCAACATTCATAAATCCACTTGGAGATCACCTGATGGAAACCCGTACAGTCAGGTTGACCACATTTTTATATGTGGAAGACTGCATTTAATTTTACTCGGTGTGCAATCTTAGAGGGAAGCTGATTGTGATACCGATCCATATCTGGTTGTTGAAGGCGTTGGTGAGTGGTAAAAGGGTCTAAACACTAACCTATCCCTGTAACAGGTCACGGAGGCCCATAGGGGTGTGAGACGTCAAGGTTCCGACATTTTCTGTAGACAGTGGGCTCACAGATAGCGGTGAGGTTGTCAGCCTTACGCGTTGGCCTACCTTCCCCCACCCTCCCCCAGGAAGATTACTAGTACTCATTTCTGTTGGAGGCTGAGTCAACCCTAGGGACATGATGCGGCTGGAAGGATTAAGTCAACTGAGAAAATCCACCTTATCCGGATTCGAACCAACGACTTTCCGGCTTGTAGCATAGTGCCTCAAACAACTGTGCCAACACGTGCCTCCCCGTTAGGGAGAAATTGGCAGTAAATAAGCGATAAAAGTTAAAGTTTATATCGAAAGATTCCATCTCAAATATACGTATGTATGTATATATGTATGAGGTAGAAGGTACAGTATGAAGTTAAAATCTCAAATGGGTTAGCAGGTTTTGAGAACAAATATGTTGGCAATATCATTAGAGTTTGGAAATCTATTAGACAGAATGCACAAGTTTAAGGCATATAAAATGTTTGTTATTACGAAATGAATAAACGTAAAACATGGTTCAGCGAAGGACGTTCGAAGTTGAACAATCAAAGGAAACAAGTCAAATTGCAAAGTTTTACAGAATCTCAGGCAAAAAAAAAATAAATAAAATGTTTGAGATAATCTGAAGAATGGAATGCGTGAATATACTGGACGTTTCAGGAAAACAAGAAAGAATATCTAAGAAACAAAATCAAAAGACAAAATAAGAGCAGGAATAAATTCGTTTATGAAAGCTTACCAACTTAACGGAAGGAAGTAGGCTTTAAAACTGTATTTAAATGAACCCCGTAGTAAAGTCGGTATAGTCAAAAAGTTATCTGGTTCGGTTCCAGTTCAGAATATCACCCCCCCCCCACACAAATGAGATGCTTTATCGCCTTTGAATTTTAACTATGCTTTCGCATACGGTATGTCATTAAGAAGGCCCAAGAAAATAAGTTGGGACTGAAATTGATTGGGAGACATTAGTTTCTGGTCTCTTGCTGACGGTTTAAAGCTGATGTGGCATAACACAGATACCATAAAAAATAACACAGAATCTCTGATAATAGTAAGGAGGTTGATCTGGAAGCAAACACACAGGAAAATTAGTTTACATTGTTATGCCCTCACTAGAATGCAAGACAAAATTGTAACGTAAAGACAGCCCAAAAATATCCTTCGAAAATGGGACGAAGTTAGAATATTTTGGAATGACAGTATCAAATCAATATTTGATTAATGAGGAAATTAAGAAGGGGTTGAATTCGGATAAGGGTTGTGGAAGGTCGCGGGTTCAAGTCCCGTTGAGGTCATTGGATTATTTTTTTCAATTGACCTAATCCTTCCAGCCGCACTATGGCCCTGGGGTCGACTCAACCTCTAACAGAAATGAGTACCAGGAATTAATTAAATAATTTTCCTGAGGAGTAAAGCGCGGCCGGCGCGTAAGGCTGACAACCTTACCGCCATCTTTGAGCCGATTGTCTAGATAATGTTGGACCCTGAACGTCTCACAATCTTATGGGCCTTCACGGCCTGTTACAGGGATAGCTTTACTTTACTTTCATCATTTAATTCAGAACCTTTTAGCTTCTCACCTGCTGTCTAAAAACGTAAAAAATTAAACTACACAAACATATAATTTTGCTATTAGCGAAAGTGGTATATAATGAGGGTGTTTGAACCGAAGAGGGATGAAACGGAAGGAGTTTGGAGATAACTTCATAATTAGGAGCTCCATAACTTGAATTCCTCGCATAGTATAATCGGAATGATAAAATCTAGGAGGATAATATCGGCAGAGAATGTAGCATGCAGCATGCATGGGATAGAAGAATACTGCATATGTAGTATTTGGGGTTCTGAAGAGTTCTGTGTAGTCCGACGAATGCCAGCCGGAAGTCATATCGCCTCCATCTTATGCAGCAGACAGTCCACCAAGCAAGCAATCAACTTGAAGCAGGTGGTAAAGAGAGAAAAATACATCACTGGCAAGAATTAGACCGGGTGGGAGGGGGGATATTAAAATTGATCTTAGAGAAATAGAATAGGGCGGTATGGATTGAATTTATCTGATTCAGGACAGAAACAAATGGCGGACTCTGGTTAAAATTCATGTTTCCGTANGTTAATTTTGATAGTGTTGTCTACAAAAGTTTTGGTAGTGTACTGTTCTAGTTCAACTACGCTGCACAGGTTATGTACCATGTCCTGGTAGTTTGTTACCCCATATACAAATATTGGGGGTGGTTTCTGGATTTTATTCTCTATTACTTTGGTGGTGGTGTTTTCGCCATCTTCTACATTTAGTTGACTATATTTGTTTGTTAGGGTTATGTTTTGACTGACAGGTTGATTTACCTTCATTCTTTTTGTGTTCTTCACTTTTTGCCAAGTGTTTTCGTTTGAATCCCGGATGGTATCATCTTCTTCACTAGTTGATGACATCCTATGATGGTATTGTTTACTTTTTTTTGTTGTCTGTTGGGATGATTGGGTCGGTTGCCTCAGGAACCGTTGCTGTTGTGGATACTTGTTGACGTCACTCGTGCCTGGCTCACTCATTGGTTGATCGTTGCAATATTGCTGCATTTTCGCGTTATCAATTTGACTAATAGATAACGTTTTACAGCGGTCACCTCACTCTACTCGTAACTTTCACTTTCACTATAAAGCTCGTGCCTCACGGAGCGTTGTCCTATACAGGTCCGCTCTGCTCGGCCGTCTCAATAGAACTCTGTTTCCGTAAATATATTTGGAAATTTTAAGTAGCTGAAAGACTGGCAGCTTCTTGCAAAGGACTCGCCTTCAGGGAGTTTATAGGATTCAGATCAGAAGGACATAACAAGGCATAAGTTATGTATACCGATGAAAATATGATGGATTACACGGAAAAGAATTTTAAAGAAAGAAATTTTATTTATATGAACAGTCACAGGATACGGTTTAATATCGAGGTTTTGTGTTAGAGGTTCTGAACATTCGGTTACATGGCCCCACATTTTGTTAGACGTAACTTTCCCGGAGATAAATGTTGCCGTGCATCAAATACGACAATGAGCGTAACTGGGTACGTCACAATGTGGGGGACTGCAAAAAACCAGAAGTGTCGTAGCTTCAGTGACTCATGTCGCATTCCCTCTGGGTCCGGCTCCCCGTAAGAATTTTAAAGTATTTAAAGGCTATTAATTCTACGTCCTTCCAATTTAACAAGGAGAATATAACGAAGAATATGATCTCGTCAAAGAAGGCAAGTTTGGTCGAGACATGCAGTACGCATGAGGGGATGATGAATCCATACCATATTTCAGTTGGAAAGCACGAAGGAAAGCGACATCTTGGTAGAAGTAGGTGTAGATGTGAAGGTAATATTAAAAGCTATTTAAATAAAGGTGTGTGAAGATGTGGACCGGATTCTGCTGCCTCAGATTGGACTCTAGTGGCGGGCTCTTATGGACACGATAATGAAATTTCGGGGTCCATAAAAGGTGGATAATATTTTGACTGGTTGAGTGATTATCATTTTTTCAATTGTGAAGTGTACAGAAAGCTTATCGACTTGACAACCTGTGGCTTCATCTTCCGGTTGCATCATGTTTCGTTGCGCATGCGTTCCCCACCACTTTCCCCTGCCTCGGTCTTTCCTTTCGTTGAGACGATTTGCCGCGATGGTCTGATAGCCCGCTGGATTGAAAGTACGTATCGAAATTGTATTTCTAAACTTATTTCGAAATGATCTTAAATATTTCCCTTATGGGGTCCTTCCTCTCCAACAGGAAACTGACCTCCGCATCCTCCGAAAAGTGAGTTTGTGTTGGTTCTAATATTGATTGAAATTTCCTCACCTCGTAAGATCGCTGTAAGCAGCTGCTAGGTTTCCGGGATATTTCTTCTACTTAATAACTATTACTCATGTATTCATTTACGTTTCTACATGCTGGTCTTTTGATTTATTACGAATAGATTATTCATGTTCTGGACACGCTTTCATCGTTCATATGTTTCCTGGCCCTGAATATGGTACATTATTTACAAACCACGCCCACATCAAGGCAGTACAAGTATAAAAAAAAGCGCAACAACAACAACAACAACGGGCGGCGTACAAGAGGGGCTCCATGGGGTTACATCACGGAATTTAGTTTAAAGGAATTTGCTATCCTTGCTATCCCGTCAAAGTTCTCGTTTAGCAGCCTGTAGTGCTTTGGTTTCCAACATTTTGAAAAGTACACGCACAAATTGTGCTTTAATTCCGTTCAGTCTGGTCCCATCTGCACGCAACGTGGGCTCTGCCCCTGGTTAACAATCTGTATGAAAACAGTTGCCTCTTTCTCCACTCAGAACCTATCGAGTTTCTCATACGAGCAAGTAATGTTACCTGAAGGGGATGTAATTGCAGTGTGTGTCGTGTTACACTATAAGATTTAATCCGAGTTTATAGAATAAGCGCTTTATTGAACAATATTAATTTGCTTTCTCTACTTTCTGGAAATATTAATTGGAAGGAATTTTGGGGTTGTGTATACGGGGTTGGATACATCTTCTACTGCCATTATCTCTCAGTGAGAGATGTTGCCGCTTGGAGTAGAGTATGATAAATTCAGCCTAACAGATACTGCTTCATATACAGGGTGTTTCACGACTTTAGGGCATTACTGCAGGAGGGGATTTCCTAGGTCTTTGTGATCAAAAAAGTTCATATAAATATGTGTCCGATTTTGGACGGTTACGGAGTTATGACCGTTTTTTCATTCCCGTACACGCCCTCGTGTGAACCGCGTCTGTCATCTGGCGGGTCGCTATTTTTAGCCAGCTACAGACAGAGCGTTCTCGTTATCTCGACACTTGAGAGGTACCTAAGGCGGGGTGGGTTGGTATGTCCGGCGCGGTTCACAACCGAGCGGCAGCCTGTGTTGCGGCCGGCGGTGGCATTTTCGAAAATCAGCTTTAAGCACCAATAAATTCAAATTAAAGGTAATTTCACGAATTTAACTTTACATTCATACTTTAAGTGTATCATGTATTATGCTGGTTTATTATTTTGTTCCCTTTATTGTCAGTAATCGTTACCTTCTATTCTGAGTTTAAAACGGTCATAACTCAGTAACCGTCCAAAATCGGACACATGTTTACATGACATTTTTTGATCACAAAGACCTAGGAAATCGCTTCCTGCAGTTATGCCCTAAAGTCGTGAAACACATTGTATAGTTATAACAATAATAATGCAATTAACACCAAAGTAACTGAAGCCGTAGGTACCACAAATAACTACCATATGATATTAAAATCGGCAGTTACAACTACATGCCCAGTCCATCTTCGAGTTCTGGATTTTATTCTTGTATATCAATTCTATGTGGCCTGTACTTCAGAACCACAAGACCCAGCATGAGAGCTATTGATTGCATTACAGTTGAAAGTGAGAGCCCTATACAAATAGAATAGTATGGAACTTATGACACATATGCTCCTTGAAATATAACTGTTACTTCTTGAGGCTACCAATAAGAATCAGCAAGTAAGTATTGAACTTAGCAGTAATAAAAAAAACTCCGTGGCTTATAGTCCGCAAGCGAACTATACCGACCGAGCGACCGCCGCTTGCCGGCGAAGTTTAGTGCCACCTTTTGCGGATAGAGGGTGTCGCGTGGTCAGCGCAAGGAATCCCTACGGCCGTTAATTTCGGTTTTCTAGACCGGAGCCGCTATTTCCTTGAAATAGCTCCTCAATTATCATCGCGAGGCTGAGTGGACCCCGTTCCAGACCCACTGCTTCCCCGATAAAATCTGGTAGTGCCGGGAATCGAACCCGGACCTCTGGATCTGTAGCCAGGAAAGCTGACCACTAGACCACAGAGCAGTAATACATTTGCATATTTAGTTTCATAGAGTATCTTATCCGATTAGTAACGTTTAACGAATTTGTTCATAACACTGTCGTTCCTACGGGCCCCGAGCAGGTTGGAGGGAGCGGCGTGGACTAGTGAGCAGCTTGTAACTTGTACTTGCCACAGTTACCATTGGGAAGGTAAAATGAAGGATAATGAGATGGGCTGAGCATGTAGCATGGGTGGGAGAGACTGTGAAAGCTTTGGTCAGTAAACACGAAGGAATAAGGCAATTTCTTAGACCAAGGGCGTGATATAATCTGAAGAAAATAAATTGGAACCACGTGGACTGGATTAATCTGATTCAGGATTGGAACATTTCTCCTGATCTTCTGAAAATGGAGGCGCCATAAAAGTAAGGGAATTTGTTGAGTAAGTGAGCGACTGTTGGCCGCGCCATAGGTCAAGCGGTTAGTCGCTGGCTTCCCACCACGGCGGCCCGGGTTCAATCCGGGGTCTGGTCAAGTGGGATTTGTGTTGGACAAAGTGGCGCTGGGGCAGGTTTTCTCCGAGTGCTTCGGTTTTCCCTGCCAATCTTCATTCCACCAATTGCTCCACAACCACCCTCACCTATCATCTATCTTCTGGGGCTGGTGCAATAGGCCAGAAGTGGCCGCAGTACAAGGGACTTAGTCCCACCCCACTAGCAATAAAAAAAAGTGAGCGACTGTTAGCTTCTACATATTACTGTGCTTCATGGAATTAGTTTTCTTGTAGCTACAAATATTTGGAGAGAACTGCCCCTACAATTTATCAGTTTGAGAGAATGGGCGGAAAATGGGCAGCGTAATTGTTTAGTTAATTGTATTCATTCAGACTCTCTTCGTTTTATTGTGGTTTTCGCAGAGAAGCTGTTATTAACTTAGGCTCAGACTTAGCTCAGTCCTTTTTTTACCTTGTCACTACAGCCCCAGTGGGCCTAGGCCTACCTCCATGAACTTCTCCGTTCATTTCGGTTTTTCTAGATCTTAGACATACGGTAGGACTCCTTGGACGGGTGATCAGCTCGTCGCAAGGTCTCTACCTGTACATAAGCACAGAAAAACTCACACGAACATCCATTCCCTGAGTGGGATTCGAACCCACGATCCCGGCTTCCGAGCGACCGAAGACAGTGCATGCCTTAAACCGCTCGGCTACCGTGACCGGCTTCTAAGTCCTTAGCTTAATTATTTTGCTATATTTTGATTTCGTCATTATTACGAACATAACTTGCATACTTTAGGTTTGTACTTTACATTTTAACGAAAGTCGTACGCATTACACGAGTATGTACTGCTGCCTTAACATCCAAACGCTCCGCAATTTGGTCACAGACTGTGTAGACCGGTTTTGTAAGATTCGCAGGAAGAGCAGGAATAGCTCTGATAAGCAACACGTAGTGGCAGCACTTTGCAGTAGTCACACAGTATGTTCTCCGTGAAATAGGACGTGGATTTTTAAATCGCAGTTAGATGAAGTTCATGTTTCAAGGGATGAAACATGCTGCATATTAGGCCTGGATGTAAATAAAAACGAAGACAGAGGATTGAACCGATCATCTGTTAATATTTTCATTTTTTTCTTGAACAGTCCGTCAGTTACACGTACTTCTGAGGTTAACTGTTCAGATCAACGTGTCTAGATGTGTCTACGTGGGGCTGAAACTTTCAAATAGGTCATGATGGTCATGATTGTATGCTTCCATTCGCATCCAACCCATGGCCAGTTTCCGTCCGTTACTAGAAGCAATGTGAATTCAGTCACCAAACCATATAGTTCGAGAGGCTGTAATGTTCGTATTAGTGATGGGAGGGATATGCTTAACATAATTATACTGGGAGATTACGCAGATATTAATACGCTTCAGTTCTGTGGAAGAATCTGTCTAAATCCGCTAGTAATTAAAAAGTACTGTATTTCTAAATCACCCTATATTGTTGCGCTCAGGCTTTCTCCAGCTTCTGGAATTGGACGCTCATCTCGTGCTCGTAATGATAGCTATTAAGGGCTAATACCTACTTTGGGAACATAGCAATTTCGACCCTAGTATATCCTAATCATCCTCAGCCTACTAATTGAGGGGTACGGAAGGGCGGACAGACGCGCGGTTGAGAAGGACGGAGAAGGGTTCCCGCTCTGCCTCGAAAGTTGCATTAGAGATCCTCACTGCACAGGTGTCGAGACTGTTCGACCGAATTCCGAGCAGATTTGGCTCAGAAATATGTTTCTTTCTTTCTTTCTTTCTTCTTTTCTTCCCTCTTTCCTTTTTTAATCAGAAATAATTGGCTACATAAAAGAAAAATTAATTTATAAATATATTTCACCTACACTTATACAGAAGGGGCACGCGGTAGCGTAGATGATTGAGGCACTATACTACAACCCGGAAGGTCGAGGGTTCCATTCCCGATGAGGACACTAGAGTTTTTTATATACTTAATCCTTCCAGCCTCACTATGGCCCTGGAATCGACTCAGCCTCTACCAGGAATTTTCCTAGGGGGTAAAGGGCGGCCGACGCGCAAAGCTGACAACTTCATCACCATCTGTGTCGATTTTCTAGAAAATGTGGGAGCTTCGACGTCTCACAAACCTACGGGCCCCCATGGCCTGTTACAAGGATAGCTTTACTTTTTACCTACGCTTACAGAAGTATTGAATTATATTGCTCTTAGAATACAAACATCTAATGGGGTCTTATTTCCTGCCTTGACATTGCTGGGGATTGCTTTTCTTCCTGGGTTTTCAACCATTATTCTGGTTGCACTTTAAGGGATAGCTTTCCCGTAGGAGGATGTGCTCAATTTTTGTATGTAACTTGTATCACATTTGAGTGCAACAGGACAACTTTATAAGCTGTGCGACTTTAGCCAGAATCGTAACGGAGTATATTCTGAGCCACCAGTTCTGAGATCAACGTGTGATCCTTACCTTACGTACCTCAAATGATTCAATATGACGAGGCTAAGAATAATTATAATTTAATTGACAAAAGGCAAAACACCTATCAGTATACGTTGATGTTTGCGACATTTATATTTTGAAAATATTGTCCCGTATATGAGTGTCTGTAGACGGCGTTTGGATTGGTAATTGGATATATTGAACACACACAACAAGTAACTACATGTAACTTTGGCGCTACTGCTAATTCATACACTCTACAGTTCACTATAGAGCGTACTAAGTCTTGTCAGCCTACTACGTCTTCACCAGTTGTTGCCTGGTGACGGATCCTAAAAATGTCCGCTGCTTCCGTGCTCACGTTCTCACCTGCCGGTAACTGTCCCACAACTAACTCATTGCTGCCAGGCTGGAGGCCGTCTCACACCAACCTGCTACTCTTCTCACAACCGTCTCAGGACTCTCTTCTAATGGCGGCTGCCTCACGTTATGTAGCCTCGGCACGGACCGCATAGAGAACGTAGCTTCCAGGATCTCTTCTATTGTTGCATGCGCGTGTGTTGCGGCAATTACCTGGCAATGGCCGTTATTTAAAGAGTCATTACTTAACAACGGCTATTGTATAGTTGCTTATTTCGCCGTCGTTGCCTAGCAATGGGTCTACATGCTACAGTATATTCCAGTAATATAACAGGAAGCGTAAGAGAGACAGTAGAAGTCCACCGATCCAATGTAAAATTTTATGTAATTTACAGTGGTTTCCTTATAATTGGAAACATTGCTAATGGCCAAATATAGATCGAGACATGTTAAGTGAATTAATATATATTTGAGCTGGTAATAAATATTAGACTCTAACATAATTTAACTAATTTTAGGTAAACGATGCTTTTGTTTTAATTCGCTTAGTGGGGGGGGGTGGAGTCCAACTGGGTCCACTCGGCACGGCGGCCACTGATTGGCCTATTGTAGCCTGGCCCGTGTGATTATGACGATGGAGAATTTGGTGGAATGAAGACTGGCAGGGGAAACCGATGTACTCGGAGAAAACCCGCCCCAGGGCCACTTTGCCCACCACAAATCCCACTTAATCAGACACGGGATCGAACCCGGGCCGCTGCGGTGGGAAGCCAGCGACTAACCGCTTGAGTTATGGCGCGGCCAAAACGATATTTTATACTTTAAAGCTCAGGAGTTACTATAGGTGCAGCTAGGTAGAACATTAAACAGCTTTGCAGTTTTCCCACACAATGTACTTATGCATTTTGTAGGACTTTTGTTCTTATGGTGAAGAACGATTATTTCCCCGTTTTTCACCTACTAGTCCCTAATATGGACGCACGTCATGTTTCCTGTGAGGTAGGAACTGAATTCTTAAATAAGACTAGAACAGTTTCGTGCATCAAATGGATAAACATATAGCAAAGAGAAGACACACGTTTTATCTCATAAAAAGACGGTTTTTATGGAAAGAATTTTTTTTCTGAGAACTAAACGAACAGAACAAAGGAACCGCGCGGACGAAATATTGTGTAATATAATGGAGAGTGAATCTGCACAAAAACAGATCACTAAATTGAATTAATATGAATTTATAGTTCTTAACTGCCTCCTTATGTAGACCGAAATATTTCAATAAAATTAAGCATCATAATTTCTTTCAAGAAGCTTTAATTTTCTTCGTTTTAATGCAAAAATAGAATTATATTTTCTCTGTGCATTCTTGTACCTTAAGAATAAGAAATCATATGAAAGTTGTTTCAGTTTTGGATAAGATAAGATAGTTCCTTGTACTGCATAAAAATGTATTTTCACAACTTAAGTCACTTGAAGTGCTGTGAGAAAGTTGAACATCCGTCTAAAAGTATTATATCTTCCATAGGGTATTCACGAAGCAATACTGATTAATTTTAATTAATTAACAAAGAAATTGTATTATTTTATTGCACAATTACGTAGCGACAAATTATTATTGGTAAACTCTCGTGAAAGTCCCAACTGGACGTGAAGATAAATTTCTTTTTCGTATGTCACAAATTATAATTTACTTACACCGGCAAATGGAAAATAATACGTATTTGCATGTTCTCTGTTTTATGAATAATTATTCAACGAAAATCATTTTTAATCCTCGTTCCAATTATATTTAGACTAATTACCTGAATTTTGCCCACTAATCCTGAGAGGAAGCTTACACATCCACATACAACTCTGATGGATTAAGACTAAAACTTGAGAGCGAATTTAGGTACAGTTATAGCATACAGGACTCTTAAATTCTGGGTCACTATTCGAATAACTGAGGTCTGCAACGTGTAAACGGCCCAAGTGTCAAATTTTAACGTGATAAAATGAGAGGAAGGTAGGCACATTTAAAGTTGTACATGCGTATCAATTTCTCATACGAGACCTGATAATTATGCTTTTGTGTCGCAACTGGTGAGTAGATGCGTGTTGGATCACATGTGGTTACACAGTTTACTATTAAACATTTGTTGGGATTTATTATATTATGTGTATGTACGTATTTTATTTTCTTAGTGTTTTGTTTATTTGGAAATTTAGACGAGAAAAATTCTGAGACCATGTCTGTTTACATTACTAGGCAATTATGATGCGACTGATGGCCAAGGAGATTATATTAATATTAACATTTGAATTATCACATACACTTTTGTACGTATTTATTTTAGACATTGTTTTATAAACGGAATTATTTTATAATGATGTTCAGCGTCACGACCACTCACGGAAGTTAGCTATCATGGAATGACTGAAGCGCTCGCTGTGGCCAGTGAAAGAAATTACTAGCACGCGCGCGCGCCACTCTCGCCGGAAGCTGACGACGGCCGAAGTCAGTTTCGGAAGGTCTGCTAGTTGTGTTGGAAGTGTAGCAGCAGCTCTGCATTGCCGGTGCTAGACCTGTCAAATTGGCCCATTTTGTTGTAAGGAGTGATGACGCAGAATCTTAAATATAGGAATTACGTGTTCAGGATGAAGTGATTATAAATTGACAACAACAGTATATGAAATTTGTGTTTAACATTTGAGTTAATTCTTAGCAGAAACATTAGAGGTAAATGAATACTTGGCCAGCTTGCTTACCACTAAATAATTGGTATCCTATACCATAAAGCAACTAACACTTGCTGTGTGATTGCAAAAAGGATTGTGGCAGGTTATGTAACGACGCTAATTATTTGCACAAATAAACCGTAGTGTTCAAATTATTTGAAATTCTAATAGGTGTTGCGTGTGCTGTCTAATTACATAACATTACTCATAAATTATGAGGTTTAGTTCTGTGAGAAGAGCTAGAACTTTCGATCTTAACAGGAACAAACCGGTGAAATAGTTCGCAACTTAAAGCTGACCTCTCCATACAGAAATAATTCCTGAATATAAAGGAAAGTTGAACACGTATTGCGAGTTAATTTTGTGCTTACTGTAGGGAATAAGGACAGTAGTGAAGGCATGATGATCATGATAAATTAAAAGTTAATTAGTATAAGTTGTTCCGCAAATTACGTGAAAACTTAATTTAAAGAAGAGTTGCGTTGTTTAGGCATCTAATATAACGCCATAACCGAACTACCTAACGAAGTTTGCGTGTGTGACTCAAGACAGAGAGGAAGAGACATCAGCCGGAGACATCTGCTGACACCAGCTTGCGTCACCGGTAAGTTGTTCACAAGGGTTTAACCCGGCAAGGCACCAAGTTATTGGTATGTGGCTTACAGTTACCCACATATGAATCCTCTTTTATTCTTCAAACAAATGGTGTACCATTAATTCTCCGTAGAACACTTGAATGTGAAACTTTTAGATCTGTGATTGTCAGCTGTTGCCGGCCCACATGGCTCATTCATGGAGATGAGCCCGTCTTGAGAAGTCGCCAATTGTGCAGCTATTCAAGAATTTCGCAGTATTTTATGGAAACTGAAGGTTAATTACCGTGTTCACAAGAGCCCTCCACTGGTCCCTATAATGAGACAGATCAATCCAATCCATACCATCCCATCCTACCTCTCTAAGATCTATTTTAATATTGTCCACCCACCTACGTCTTGGTCTTCCTAGTGGTCTCTTTCCTTCCGGCTTTCCCACCAATATCTTACATGCATTCCTCTACTCCCCCTTCTTGTTACATGCTCCGCCCACCTAATCCTCCTTGACTTGATCATTCTAATTATACTTGGAGAAGGGTACAAGTTATGAAGCTCCTCATCATTAAGTTTTCTCCAACCTCCCGTCACTTCATCCCTCCTCGGGCCAAATATTCTCCTCAGCACCCTGTTCTTAAACACCATACAGAAGCACAGGCAAAACTATATTTTTGTATGTGTTAATTTTAATGTTTTTAGACATCAGACGAGAGAACAAAATGTGCTGGGCTAAATGGTAGCAAGCATTACCCGAGTTCAATCTACTCTTAATTTCGTCCTGAATCAGATTTTGATTTGCTGTATTCGTTCCCAAATATACGTTTCACGTCTCAGTTTTGAATAGCACTTAGATTTATGTTAATGAAATTATTATTATTGTTATTAATATCATTTGTTTGTTTGTTTATTTACTTGTCTGCATTATTGTGTTTTCCTCCAGTGCTTGCCTGTAATTTGTCTATGAGTTTATGTTGTGTTTGTCCATAATGTAATTACTTGTATCTACCCTGTGCTCTGTAATTGGCCTTGCGGCTGTTGACTCGGCACATACATAATAAAGAATTGAATTGAATTGAAAAAAAAACCCCGGAATTGTGCCAAATTTTCGAAACACCTGTTACTTAACTTTATGTCATGATTTTGCCCTGCATTTTGGTGACGAGACAGCAAGATATACTTAGTTTTCTCTGCGTTTACTTCTAGACCAACCCCCTTACTAGCGTCAGTTAAAGTTTGTGTGTTTTTCTTTATGGTACCTATGTTATCTCCCAATAGATTCACATCAACATAGACCAGTAGCTGATGTGTCCCAATTAATGTCAGTGGAACCTGGCTTTCCCGGACCTTTCTAATGGCATATTCTAAAGAAAAGTTGAAAAGGAGTGGCGATAAAGCATCTTCTTGTCTTAGACCATTCTGGATAGGAATTTTATCAGAGAAATGTTCACCTACACGGATATTACTATAAGTTTCATTTAAACACATTTTAATCAGCTTAACTTGCTTCATGGGTATCCCAAATTCTATCAGAATATTGTACAATACTTCCCTCCTAACTGAATCATAGGCTTTCTTGAAGTCTACGAATAGCTGATGTACTATCTCGTCGTACTCTCATTTTTTTCTCCAATATCTGACGAATGCAAAAGATCTGTTCGGTAGTTGATGTGTTATGTCGAAACGCAAACACTGATGATCCCAAATAATTTCATCTATATGTGGACTTAACCTTCGGAGAAGAATATTGGATAAAATTTTGTATGAAGCTGATAGCAGTGATATCCCTCGATAATTACTACAGTCAGTTTTATCACCATTCTTGTGAACTGGTACAATAATAGAGTTCTTCCACCGATCAGGCAATTCTTCTTTATTGTAAATAGAATTAGTTAGCTTATGGATCTTAGAACATAATATTTCGCCTCCTGCTTGAATAAGTTCTGCCGGAATTTGATCACTACCTGGCGATTTATACCGTTTCAATTTTGCAACCTCAGAAGGGCTCGGATCAGGTACTAACGGCTGAGCTGTATGAATTTCTATCTTCGTAACATCACTGACCCTATGTATATTCAATAACTGAAAGAAGTAGTTCCTGCACCTATTCAAAATGTTGTGGGAATCTGCAAGCAGATCACCATTCTCATCCTTCACTAAGTTACTTCTAGGTTGGTAATCCCTCTTGAAGTCTTATATTCTCCTATATAGGTCTCTAATGTTCTTTTTCTTATTGTTTGCTGCAAGCTCAATTTTTAGTTGTGTTGTGTGTATATATTACCTTTGTTTTACAACTCTTAACCATTTTAGCCTTGGGTTTATGTTTTGTCAGTTATGTAGATTGTACAGAACATTATTTCACATTTTTCTTGTATTTTCTGAAGTTGCTGGTGTACCGAGCCAGTAGCAATGAGTACACGGAATATTGGGCCAAAGTTTGCGTCTGAGTATGGGTTACACAAGCTTGATACACACCTGAGGTCTTTTTGAAGACGAATTATTTACGTAATATTAATTTAGCCCATATTATGTGTCCTCAGTGACATATTTTAATGGCGAATATCATGAACTGTAGCACGGATGGAGGAGAAGAGAAATGCATGTAGGATTTCGGTGCGAAAGTCAGAAGGAAAGACCACTAGGAAGACCTACAAGTAGGCGGGCGGATTAGGGTGGTATGGACTGGATTCATCTGGCTCAGGATATGGAATATTGGAGGGCTCTTATGAAGACGGTAATGAAACTTCTGGTTCCGTAAAATGTTGGCAAATTCTTGAGTAGCTGTACAACTGGCGGCTTCTCAAGAAGGGCTCAGCTTAGAGATGTTAGTTAATATTTATTGCGGGTTATATGGCGTTGCTTTGCAACGTTATATAATTATTACATTCCAAACAAGCATCTTTATACCTGCTACGCTGATAGTAACCGGATGCATAGGCAGTGTTGTATGATATGACAAAGATAAAACGCCACTGATTGCAAGTCGTTAGTAGTTGGTAACCATCGCCTACGTCAGTGATAATGCTGTCACTGACCATAGTAAATATGACATCTTATAATCTTATCTAGAATCTTATAGTCGCTCGGCTGGTCAAGAAATTCCGTACCTTTCATGGAACCCGAAGGTTCTCATCCGCGTTCACAAAAATGCCTCTCACTTTTCCAGTTCAGGGTTAATTGAAGCCAGTCTTCACCTTACATTGCATTTAATTAAGAAACGTTGTAATTTTAACTTCCCATTTACTCCAAGGTCCTACGTGTACAAGTTTTCCGACCAATGTTGGCACGTATTTTGAAATTGCAGTGGGTTCCATTACCTTCAACATATAGTTCATCCATAGTCGGTATACATCGTACATGTTTCTTAAAGCTTTTTGCTTAGTAAGCAATTATACCGCAAGGCAGTAACGAATCTGTTATTAGTTGGACGGCATTCTTCATATTTTAAGACAATATAACAAAGGGTGGGCGTTTTCCGACTGATGAATCAGTATGAAGCGACTTGCTCAAGCTGGTGACTCACTCGCGGATTTTTCATCCCTGATGATGGAGACGATACGTTCCTCCGAAACGTTGGTTCACAGAAGAACCACACGGAGCCACATCACAGAATACGGCATTCTTTACAGTTACCGTCGTGAAAACCTAAAATCTTACACAATATAACAAAGTAAAGAAAGCCCTACCAGCATATACCGAGCATGTGGAAAATGGACCCTATTAATATTTGTAAGAACCCGAAGAGAAAAGTTTTCAAGATTTGAGGTTCTTATGGCGCTAACTATTAAGACTTCCATCTTCTTGGACGTGGCGCCGTGCAGAACACGTTGCCTCCATCTTCAGGTTAGGAGGGGAATACCGTGAAAATGGAGGCAGTGTGTTGCTCTGAAATATGAGTATATCGGCTAGACTACACGGCGTCATATTCTAGAAGACTGTATACTTCACCAGAAATATAGATCAATAAGTATTTACATGATTGGTATTTATACTGGAAATTGAAACAGTGTAAGTACAGTGTTAGTTTTCTGGGAGAACGGAGTAGCAACTTGTTCCATGGTAATAAATCATATCGCCTTGCGGATCACTGCCTATATGGAGTCCCCAGTATAAATACGTATAGCAGAGATGAAAACAACTTTGGCTAGTTTCTGTGGTCATGACTTGCGAGGACCATCGTTATGTATCGTGACATACTTTTCTGAAACAGCCTCCTTTGCTTTTACCTTTTTCGCATATTGTCATAGTGGCCATTCTCTTCGCATTGCCTTGTGGTTTGACACAACTTTATTGAAACATAATTAACATATAATAATTACTTCCACGATCACATTTACATATGCGTACTTCTGAACTCTCGGATATGAAGGGGAACGCCACAATATTCATTTTCCGTCTTCCTTCTTGCCCCCTGTTGGTAGAGCTATCCCCAATTTTCAACTAATTTTATTTCTGTACAGAAGGATTCTGATTCTTACCGTGATGTTGAGTTTTCTTCAAAACGCAAATAAGTTGGTTCCACTACAAATGTGTAAAATAGATAATGCGTTTCTTCTTTATATATGCGGTCTGTGTGGGGGCTTCTTTCAGCTGACTCAAAATAGGGACCTGTGACTTTCTCTTGTGAAAACGGCAATGAAACTTCGGGACCCACAAAGGAGCAGAATTTGTCTAGGTGAATGCTTATTGACTCCTCAAGAAGGATCCTGATTCATGGTGTCATTTGTTATATATATACTACATATATATAGACATGTTGATATATGAACTTATATAAGGAACAGTGCATAATTAGTAGACTGAAGTTTCCCTTTTGTGTTAAAACTGCGGTAAACTCGCGGAAGAATATACAAGCTACATTGAACAGGCTTCCTTGCATTTATTTACTTCTGTTCTCTCCTCTTGTCGCTTTTGTGACATATATTCTATGCTTCATTATCTTCGATAGAACTGACTTCATAACATGCGAGCAACTGGCTGACCTGCAATGTACTAGTAGTAAATAAATATGCTTTCTAGCTAACAACCGACGTCGATCATGGGATAGGATCCTGAGCCACTTGCATCCATTTCTCGTCATCAAAATCAACGCCACTGAGAGCGATTTTTTTAATCTTCCACCCCTTGATCATTCTAATGGGTCTTCCCCACAGAAACATCGTATCAGTTTCCTGTTTCCCTCATCTACTCTACTTATGCAGATTATTTCATAATATTTTTAAGCATTAAGTATTTTAATTATTCATTAAGTATATTGAGAGTCCCAAAAATTGACTTCAGGTTCTGTAATATTCACACACCTTGATGTGTGTTTGTGCCTTTTTTTTCTGTGGCTCCACAGCCCCAATTTGGGCCTAGGCCTACCTCCATGAAGCACTCCGTTTCACTTCGGTTTACTACATCTTACACATACGGTAGGACTCCTTGGGCGAGTGATCAGCTCGTCGCAAGGCCTCTACCTGTAGACAAACACAGAAAAACGTACACAAACATCCATGCCCTGAGTGGGATTCGAACCCACGATCTCGGTTTCCGAGCGAGCGAAGACAGTGCATGCCTTAGACCGCTCGGCTACCGTGACCGGCTGTGTTTGTGCCTTAGTAGTTCGAAATTATCAGTGGTAAGAGACAAATAGGTTATGATCTGTCACGAAATGGTGGGAGAATGAATTGTCACTGATATAAAAACATGAAAGGTGCTAAAACAGCAAGTTGGTTTAAGTGGTAACGCTTCTAGCTTGTACTCTGGAAGTGATTGTTCGTATCTCGTTGGGAACACAGACTGTCCTGTTTGTTCTACTTAAATTACCATTAATTAATCATTATCGTTCTGTCATTCCACGCTGTATGGCCGGAGCTACTGACAGAGTCCTTAAATACACCATAAATATACAAACAAATAGAACTGAAATTACCTTTGTTATCGTGGAAAATCGAAGAAAATATGAGACTATGGAGTTTTCTCGGCAGTTTACTTTCTCAAGTTGTGGTTTATAATTCAAAAGATATTTATTTATCTTAAAGTCCCGCGATATGTCATCCCGAATTTACATAGAGAGGATGGGTTAACAATATTATCTTTTGTCATCAAAATTACTTCACGCATTCACCACCGTGATCTTCATTTCCAAATGGAGCTCCACGTAGTGTGCGATGGATATCAAGTACTCTTCGACATGGAAGAACCGGCCGAAACGTGAGGCTGACGAATTACCTCCATTTAATGCCACAATTAAACGTATGACTTTGCTTCCTCTATGCGTGCCCCTGGCGTAGTTCAAGGACGCAGGAATAACGTTCGTTTTTGCCTTAGTACACACCGGTCGTGGCTCAGTTACTGTAATAACTGCTACTTCTTGGACGGCCAGAGAACCGTGGCTTGTGGTAGAGGTGTATCTCTTCACCAGCGTGTCAAGACCGGGACTTGAGCATACCAGACAGCCTACTCAGTGGTCATCGGGGGTATTTATTTCGTCTTAAATTGTTCCGGCCGTGAAACTGATGAGTTACCTCCATCTGGTGTCGAGAATGAGACAAACCCTAGTTGTCAACTTGTCAGGACGCGTATGTCTCTCCTCAAAAGACTACACACAGTCGTAGTCATGTGTTTCAAATGGTGTAAATTCAAAATATCAAATAAAGTGTAAGTGTGAGTTTGTTGCCGGGTTTTGTTGAATGCCTTGTTGTAACCGAGGCCCATTTAACGACCCTGTGAAAGTCTCATGTTCCCGATTGGGTGGTGCCCAAGACATCATACTACAGAACATCAGGATCGTTCAACTACTACAAAAGGGTGAGGCTACGTTTCCGCCTGAATTTTAGGAGTCGCTAAAAGACGATTCTTGGTGTGTAGCTGCGTCCACCTTAACCCCATACGTAGCTTCAGCCTGCGCACAGTACGACAGCAATAAATGACTTCCAACGCGAGGCTTAGCGTGGCCACATAACGACTGTAATAACAGATAGAAACACTATTACCGCAGTTACACCTGTTTTGTTCTATTCGTGATCTATATACTGACTCTCTAGGCCGCGCCATAGCTCAAGCGGTTAGTCGCTGGCTTCCCACCGTGGCGGTCCGGGTTCGATCCCAAGTCTGGTCAAGTGGGATTTGTGGTGGACAAAGTGGCGCTGGGGCAGGCTTTCTCCGAGTACTTCGGTTTCCCCTGCCAATCTTCATTCCACCAATTGCTCCACAATCACCCTCACCTATCATCTGGGGCTGGTACAATAGGCCAGAAGTGGCCGCAGTACAAGGGACTTAGTCCCACCCCACTAGCAATAAAAATAGTGTCGGAAATAAGGGCAGGTGGAAGTGCAGCGCAACTGAACAATATGGCTTCATGGCGTGGTGCTTAATTGATCACAGGGACAATTTTACTTTTACTTTGTCTTAACAGTTATTCTGACCACCTCTGTGGTCTAGTGGTCAGAGTTCCTGGCTACAGATCCACAGGTCCCGGGTTCGATTTCCGGCGCTACCAGATTTTCTGAGAAGCAGTGGGTCCGAAACGAGATTAACTCAGCCTCGTGAGGATAATTGAGGAGATATTTCAAGGAAAGAGAGGCTTCGGTCTAGAAAACCGAGATTAACGGCCGTCAGGATCCGTTGCGCTGACCACGCGACACCCTCTATCCGCAAAAGTTGGCGTTCGATGCACAACTCCACCCATACGCCCATTGCGAGACCTACGTATAGTGTGTGACATCTCCTTCCGCCGCATTCACCTTGGAGATGACAACTGTAATATACGCCGAAACGTTGGAAGAACTTAAACCCACGATGGAAAAAAAAACCGAAAGGAGAAATTACGTTTTGTTAAATTTGGCTTCCGTGTGATGTTCCCTTACAAATTATGCATTGATTTCGAAACATGTACGTAACTGTAGCAGAGTGGGTGGTACTAAGTGCAGATGGATACGTGCTTCAGCTTTTCGCTTTGACCGTGGCGGTCGGAATGCCAGCACCTGCGAGACAGTTGCAGGGAGATCCATTTAGATGGGTCACCGGCTGAGTGCTCGCTCGCTGCACTGGGTACAGCGGTAATGGCCCCCTGAAGGCACGTCCCGCGGGTCGAAAGGCGGAGCTGCGCCCAACACAGAGTTGGACACTGTGCAGTCCAGTATGGTAGAGGTTCGCTCTGCTATGTTGTATTATTTCTTTTATTGATTCTTTCTCCTCTTGCTCCCACTTTGGAGCGTAGGGCTGATGGGGCTGATTTCTCAGTTTCATGATCATTTTACAGACGGTAGGACCCATTGGACGGGTGAGCAGCTCGTCGCAAGGGCTCTGCCTAAACATAGGACAACACGAACAGAATAAACGTATAAGCACACCAAACATGCATGCCTTAGACCACTCGGCTACAGTGACCGTTCATATCAAATGTTTTTTCTGTATGTTCATGGTTTTGTTCTTGTTTGTTTCTCTGTTTCTCCCAGTCTCATGTAAGTTGCGTATGAGTAATGGGAAGATAAAGGTGAAGTTCTCCCTGTGCTTAATTAATTAAGCACCACATCAAGAGGCTGAATGAGGGAGTGGAGATGTACCTGAACTATTATTGGCAAAAGCACTAGATGAAGGTGAGTGGTCAGATTCATCTTCCCAGGAAAAGTCCCCGCTACCAATCTGAGGCCGGTGTGGACTCTATGGGGGAGAGCAAAATTTCTTTCCGCTTCCAGGAATCGAACTCCGGTCGTGTAGCCCGAAACCCGTCGCTATACACACTGAACCTGATAAGCTCGTATAGAAATATAACCGAGAAACTTGAGGGGATGGTGCCTCTTGCCAGCCTAAGCATGGATGGAAGTATAATATTAAAATTGATCTTAGAGAAACAGAATATGAAGACTCAGTTCGTCTGGCTCAGGAGCGGTACCTGTGGCAGGTTCATGTGAGCATTATGACGACAATTCGCGTTCCACAAAGAGCGGGGAATTTTTCTATCAGCGGATCGAATCTGAGCTTTAAGAAGCTGACCGAGGACGTTGTCTCACGAGGTAACGCTTGTGAGGTGCAGGATTCGAATCTCTGCCGGAATGCCGACTGTTTTGGCATAGGGTCTTTTTTTTTGTGGTTTTCCTCAATGCAAATGATGAGGTAGTACCTCAAATTAGGCTGGGATTGTTTCCGTCGAAATTATTTTAAATTCAGTAGTCATTAATAATTCTAACGTTTTGTTTTAAATAGTCGAGCTGCGGAGAGAGTGTTTAAAAACGTAGATAGATAGATAATAAATAAATAAATGAACGAATGAATGAATAAATAAATTAATAAATACACGAATGATTAAATGAATGAATGAATAAATAAATAAATAAATAATAAATAATAAGAAATGCTCCATGGAGTGTGGTCTCGTGCATAGAACTGTAGCCCCTTATAATTTGCTCTACTTAATGTCGGAAATCTGTTGCTGCAGAGACTAGATAATTACTGAGCAGCTGAGCGACAGACGGGTTTGGTTAAGTTGCTCTGCCTCAGATGTTCCCTAGAGACTCTGCTTATTGACAGACGGACGGAAGTCCTCAGTCAGTCTCTATTAACAGAATCGTATTCCAGAAAAAACAAAACAATTTAATTTTTTTTCTCTTGGTTTTGAAAACGAATCGAATAGTAATCATTAGGGCCCGGATTTTTATGACCTAAAAACTATAAATATATGCATGCACTTATGACCCAAAATTATGTCAATTATGACCTAAAAAGTGTAAAATATGACCTTAAATATTAAATGGGACATAAAATTTCACAATTTTAATTACAACTTTTACTAGAGTTTAAGAATAAAGATGATGAATATATGATAGTAGGTCCTACTTACCAGATTAGCCCTATTATGTCTCTGAAGGAAAGAAAACTGATGGAATTTCGACATTTCGTACTGGATTAAACCATTCATTGTTTTCTTTTTAATACTGATATTTGCGTTCATATTTTAGACAAACACTGGTGCACATGGTATGAACACTAACTTAACTCTGTTATCTAAAAACACCATTTAAAAGAACACAAGCTATTCACGTCTTAATTTTCACTGAGTTATTCACGTCTCAATTTTCACTGTTACAATTGCAATTTATAACTACATGCATTTTCAAATTTTCAAATTTGAAAGATCGCCGATTATCACTAAGGATAGTTTTGTATTTGGAAAAACTTCGTTCCACATCACATGATGTGACAGGAGCATATTTGAAGAATGTCAAGTCGTTTGGTGACAGTTCTGTATCATCTTCGAATGTTGCTAGTTTACCGGAAAGTATATCTGCAATCTTGCATAATGTTGAATAACCAGCATTCCGATGAAGAACACTTTCTATTTTGGTTTTAATCCTGTCACTTATTTCACCACGAGTTCGGTTTAGTTCATTCTCAGTGCTCTTTACAGTGTCCAACGCGTCACAGAGTTCAGTCCCTACAAATTCCAGGCGAGTTATTGCACCTGAAATTGAACAGAAGTTTGACTTTATGTATGCCAGATTTTGTGCTAGAGTGGTAGAGAATAAGTCCTTGACAGCTTTAATTGATGTTGACTCACTGCTGTCAAAGCCATTAAACATTTTCTCAATGGCTGTGTAATTTTCACAATAATATGCCACAGCATCCAACCATGTACCCCACCGTGTGACGACAGGCTGTGGAGGAAGTGGCAGTAGAGGAGCTTCTTGTTTAAATTTCTGCACTCGAAGAGGGGCCTTGATGAATATTTTCTTTCCGTTTGAAACTAGCCTATCTACATCAGGAAAATGTCCTCGAACTTCTTCAGCCACTCTATGCAATGCATGAGCGAGGCAAGTAATATGGACCATTTTCGGGTAGAGGATTCGAAGTCCTTTGGCAGCCTTCTTCATGTATGGAGCGGCATCTGTTACTAGGAGAAGGACATTATTTCGCTGTATTCCATTTGGCCACAACAACTTCATGGAATTATCAAATAGGACAGCTATAGTCGAATGATTTGCTCTTTCGAGAACTTCACAGTCAAGAAGAAATCTCTCTCCAGGTTGATCTTGTTTCAGGGTCCCAACTATAACATTCGCAATATACCGCCCATCTACGTCAGAAGTCTCGTCCAAGGAAACCCATATCTTGTTGTCAGCAACAGATGTTCGAATCTTATTTAACATATCTTCATAACATGTAGAGAGATAATTCTTTCTTAACGTCGATTCACTTGGGATAGGATGACTAGTGTATGTCTCCAAAAATTGTCTGAAGTGCTGATTATGCAATTTCTCTAATGGAATATTCGAAGATACCATCCACTGACACAAATCCTTCGAAAATTCCGACCCATTGTTCATTGAAGAAGGTGAAGCAGAAGAAGAAGAAGAAGAAGAAGAAGTAGTGGAACTGTTTTTAAACAACAAACTTTGTCTGCTATCCTTTGTAGATAATCTGCTTAAACATTTACCATGTTTAAAAGTTTTACAATGCTGCTGCACAGTAAATCGCTTTTCTGCCGTAACTTTCACGCCACACAACTTACAATAAAATATCTTGCCATCGGTACTAAACACTTTTTCACCAAACTCCTGTACAAAACTACGCAACTTTGCGCTCCTTGAACTACATGTACTCACTTTAGGCATTGTAAAGTCAAACTGAAGTCTTATAACGCCCTCCACATATATAAATAGAATACTTCTAAGCCCTCCAAGAAAGAATGGGATGTATATACCTTATAGTAAGACGGAGTACAATAGGAAAATACCCGTTACACTTGCCTCCCTCCCGCCTCGACTGGGAAAAGCCGGCTTGCCAGGTCATAAATGCTACATTTCACAAATTTTCGCCTTTGTAACTGCAAGTACAGTCCAGTCAAAAATATGGTTTTTAATACGAACTTCATGTACTTGAACTCTATTCCACATTGAAGCAACAGTCCAGCCTGAAATTTATTTTGTAATACTAAACATTATGGAGCCGAAATTTTACGTTATATCAAAGAATTGTTTCTAAAATGACAAAAATATGACCTTATTTCAAAATTATGCCAAAATATGCTGTAAAACCAATAAAACTCTAAAATATGTATTTATACGCACAATAAAAACGACACAGTTTCAATAAGAATGACTGGAAACATGCATAATTACATTTAAAAATAGGAATAAACCCTAGGAAAAAAATATGACATGTCATAGAAATCCGGGCCCTAGTAATTAGCATTTCTGTTTGCGACGAAACCGAATACCAGCCCTTGCATCTCCTGTCATGTTGTTTGTGTGCAGACAACATTAATATCAGAAATATTTTTCGTATCCTCATGTTTTTTTTTTGCGTTATATTTATTATTTGCTTTCCTTGGCAAGATGTTTATCTCCTTCATAGAGTCCAGGTCGGCTCTCTGCCCCATTCAGCCTCATGTTCAGTGGGTACCAGGGGCTCTTTCTAAGGGGATAAAGCTAACAGAGCGTGAAGGTGACCACTCACCATCTAGTGCCGAGGTCAGAAATGTTGGAGTTAATCCTCAGCACCCGCATATGTCCTCATGACACAGTGTTTAATTAATTAAGAAGCAAAACACCGACCGACCGACCGACAAACATAGTCTATAATTGGATAAAATATATGTTAAAATATTACATCTAATATGGTAATTAGTTGTTTTTGGTGCGGGGTGAGACTGAGTCCACTTGGTATGCTGGCCGTTAATTGGCCTATTGTACCATCCCCGGAATATAGATGACGGATGTGGAGCAGTCGGTGGAATGAGAATCGGCAAGGGAAACCGGAGTACTCGGAGAAGACCTACCCCAGTGCCACTTTGTTCACTACGAATCCCACATGACTTGGGCTCGAACTCGGGCAGCAGCGGTGCGAAGCCGGCGACTAACCGCTGAGCTGTGGCACGGTATTTCTAATATGATAATAAAGACGAATGCGAGAACATTGCAGTTATATTTAGGTGACTGAGAAGACAAAATTCACCCTTATGCAAACCTTTGACAGTGAAGGGAAAGGAGCATGCGCAGTATCTGTTGATAGTCTAAAGACTGAAACTTGATGTAAATCTTTAACGTGTATATCTATGCATGAACTGTATTTGACGGAATACAAAATAATAAATATTAATATCGTTAATTTTAATCATATCTTTCAGTTCACGCTTCTTAGTTACTTTCTGCTTCATGAAATTACGTAATTTTTCTTTACAGGGCAAGCGTTAGAAGTGTAAAGAATGTCTAATATGATTATATGAAACTGAGGACGGAATATTGGATTTTAAAAAGCATATTTGAGGCCCTTTCATTGAACCGGAAGAGAAACTTGTTGTAACAACAGAGAATTCTTTTGATAAAACAGCAAAAAGTTATCGATCTTAGGGGATAATCGCGCCGAATAGTGGACAAGAATTTCGTGACTAGGTCCACACTTCATCATATGTTTTCTCAGATCATTCTCCTAATTCCAAACAGGAGACCTGTTAAAGAACACGCACAGCTGTGCCTTCTTGCACGGTTGAAAACAGTCCATCGTGATTGTGTTATAGCTGAGAGCTTAAATTGGTTTTTAATTTGTTCACAGTGCGAGTTCATCGAAACATCAGCGTTTGTGAAGTTGATTCTATTTTCTCTTCCCTTGAACAGGATACAAATTAAAATCTCTTGAACAATGGCTTGAGAGTAGCTTTACCGACGGACACACAGTAGTAAGTCTTACTATCCTCTTCACGTGAAGACGGAAATAGAACCAATTTCCTAAACATGGTATTTTAATAAAGTCAAAATCGCAGGTAATACACGTACTTTTAAACAATGTGTCTTACCATCACTTAAACGCAGTAAACTTAAACCGGTTAGTTATATCGTACAGTCCGAATGTTTTATGCAGGCAAACGAGTTCTTGTCGAAGATGAACATTTGGTCGAGTCCACTCTCACAGACTTATTTTTCTAGAGGGGATGAGGGTGACTCGGTCATTGGAGGAGAGTATATTGTGGTGATGGCCCCAGTAGGGAGAATTTATTTTTTATTGCTAGTAGGGTGGGACTAAGTCCCTTGTACTGCGGCCACTTCTGGCCTGTTGTACCAACCCCAGATGATAGGTGAGGACGACTGTGGAGCAATTGGTGGAATTAAGATTGGCAGGGGAAACTGAAGTACTCGGAGAAAACCTGCTCCAGCGCCACTTTGTCCACCACAAATTGCACTTAACCAGATCCGGGATCGAACCCGGGCCGCCGCGGTGGGAAGCCAGCGACTAATCGCTTGAGCTATGGTGCGGCCCCAGTAGGGAGAATAAAACCAATGCTACATTATGCCTATACTTTGTGAACTGCGCTATAAAATTACGCATATCGAAACAAGAAATATATTTCTCAGTCACAAGTCTACTAAGGCACCCAATGTCTGATCATTTCACAGCTTGTCCCATTTGATGGTGACATGTATCCCGAAAACTAAATGTCACAGACCATATGTTGTACAGTGTTTTCAACTTTGGAGAGCTATTGTAACTGCATCAAGAGATGTCATGGTGCTTACGCTTAATGTTTTCTAGATGGTCTGTAGGTCACGACTTCTCATTCCGCAACTGACACTAGCATATTGCCTTGCTTTCCCCAATAGTCTCTCTTTCGCTCAGACCAGAAGTCAGAATAAAATAATAGATCAGAGAACCGTGGCGATTGGTCGTGAATAGGACAGCCTTGAATTTAAATAAGCATAACAGCTACGTGAGGCTCAGATTCGGTGTTGATACGATATATCGGTTTCATATTCCTGTGGCAAAACGCCAAGAAATCATAAAGATTGAACTGTTGCGTCATGCCACGAATGAAATCGCACTGTTAGAAAGGGATTCTTGGTCCTAAAAGGGGCAAATGTCGAAAACTTCGACTTTTACAAAACTATTATACATGATGTCCCAGGAGGAATGTGCCAAACGTCGGGAGGGTGTTCCTTATGATAAAGTATGCCGATGTAACCCAAAAACCTATGTCCAAAGTTGAACGGTTACGGAGATAATGGGCCGAGAAAAGTGTGGTCTTCTGGCGGGTCCACGCACTGTACCTGTCAGCTGAGACGTCTTATCTTTGTCCTTGAGTGGTGATTCACACTAGCCGTAAGCTCATGTGCTACGTAAAGGGTACGTTACGGCTGCACCAAAGGCGTTTTCCCGATCGAAGGATTCCATCTCGATGTGTATTTACGCGAATTCACCAGACATTGCGTGATACTGGTTCTTTTCCGAGTGTTTCTGTGCACTCTGAAAGGGAGGATGTACGAAAGATAAACACACGGGAGAACATTCTTGAGATGGTTCAGAGAAGTCCGTGTCTGTCCACTCGTAGAATGGCCTCTCGCATCGGCGTATCACATATGCAGGTGTGGCGAACTTTACATGACGAAGACCTGTATCCTTACCATGATCAAAGGGTACAACATCTGGAACCAGGCGACCATGCACAGCGTATGGATTTGTGCCACTGGATAAAAGCTCATCACGAACTGTTAAGCGTCATTTTATTCAGTGATGAGGCGTCTTTTACCCTGGACGCTGTAAATAATTTACGAAATGTGCATACGTGGTCCCATAATAATCCACATGAGATAATGGAAACGAAATTCCAAAAGAGATTTTCCGTGAATGTACGTTTAATACAGTTACGTAGTCTGTTTATACCAGAATACGCAGTCAGCTATGTTACGTCAGCGCTTGCCAGTCATATGTCATGTATAGTGCTTGGAAATCTAAGAACAATTATGACATGGCGAGCGAGTATTTTATACTTCAATTTTATGGCTTCATGTCACTCACAAGTTAGTTTGATGTTACGTACATTATTAACATTACAGAAACCACATATTCCTGCCAGTTTTAATATGTATTTTGTAATCAACAAGTGTGCAACGCCGGTCAAAATTTCACACTTCTCTGGCCATTATCTCCGGAACCGTTCAACTTTGGACATAGGTGTTCTGGGTTATATCGGCATAAGGAACACCCTCCCGAAGTTTGGCACATTCCTCCTGGGACATTCTGTATCTGACAGTGTGTGATATCTGGTAGTATTTTGCCTTGCCTATAAAGTCATGAAATATATGTAACAGTTTTTTCTCTACACTTGAAGGTCTTAGGATTTATATGTACATATACGTATATATGAGGTGCCGGGATAGCTCAGTCGGTATAGCGACTGGCTACTGGCTACTGGCTGGAGGACCGAGAAGTCTTGAGTTCGAGTCCCAGTAGGGTAAAGCATTTTCTCTTCTCCACGTCATCCAATTAGGCTCTGGGACCCACCCAGCCTCCTATCCAGTGGGTACCGGTGGCTCATTCCCCGGGGAGTAAAGCGGCAGTGGCGTGAAGCTGACCACTTACTTATAGTTAGTGCCGAGGTAAAGAAAATGTGAATCTATACATCCACTCCCCCATACGCCTTCATGGTATACTGCTTAATTGCTGAAGCACAGGGACAAGTTTACCTTTTACCTTATGCGTATATACGTGTGTGAGTGTACATGTGTTGTGTGGTAATTAAGGCTGACACTTCATGTAGGGTTAAAACAGAGACCCCGGCAAGTCTGAATGTTTCTGATCCGACATTGAACTGAATAGCAGTTTTGTTCTGTGTATTAAGAATGTATAGCGACTAAGCTAAGGGCTAGACAACAAGGGTTCGATTCCCGGCATGAGGTAAGAAATTCTCCTCTCCATGCAGACCAGACCGGTTCTGAGACCCACCTAGCCTCCTATAGAATGGGTACCGGAGGCTCTCTCCTCGGGGGTAAAGTGGCTGGAGCGTGAAGCTAACTACTCACCTACATCTAATGTCGAAGTTAAGAATGGTGAATCTATGCCTTGAACTCCCCCATATGCCATCACAACATATTGTTTAATTATATAATTAAATAAAGGGATAATTTTAATTTTATTAAGATTGCAAGAAAACTAATACAAATCCACATCTCCCTGTCCTCATATGCAGCTTCGAACAGAAGAGATAGAGCAATGGTGGACAAATGTTTTCACCCGGGTGTCGGATTGTTTTATTTTGAAATGACTTCATTTAGGATGATGCTATAAGAAATACTCTGCAATTATGAATTTATTAAATATTTATCAAGTATTCATACTGTTTACACAAAATTATATCTGGATCTATGCTAAAAGCCTTAAAATACTGCTATATAAGATTAATCAGTAGGTTTATGGTACATTAAAAGAAAACAGATTTGCTTAATTTTGATCTGTTTATTCGAAGTCTGGACACAACAGTTTTCCATTTCACCGCAGTTTTGGGTCAGAATANTAATCAGTAGGTTTATGGTACATTAAAAGAAAAAGGTTTATTTTTTTAATTTTGATCTGTTTATTCGAAGTCTGGAAACAACAGTATTCCATTTCACCGCAGTTTTGGGTCAGAATATTTTTTTTCACTTTTTTAAAATTTGTCTTCCCATTAATAAAAATTTTGTCAACCGTAATGTGATAAATTTATGTTGTATTAGTTAATAAGAGTCTATTCGCATGTAAATAACATAATTATTCCAAATTTTGTAATAATTAGTGGTTTCTTATATTTTATACTATTCCTGTTACAATTCTTTCCTTATGGAACTCGTATTTTACGTACTCTGAATATCTGTGAGGGCTTCACAAACTTGATGAATATTTTGGTGGCAAGGGAAGAATTGGGCGTTACATTGCCAATGTAATCTGCCTGAACCAACATACTCATAGTATTATAGTTAAGCATCCTGTTACACTCACACAATACATGAGACAAACTCCGTCTTAAGTGCAACAATTTAATTGTAGTTCTTTCTTCTTTCCTTCCACCACACTACATGTTTCGGCCCTAAATGGCCATCATCAGGTGTATATTCTTACGTAGCTGCTACACTGCCCGTAGTTTAAAATTTAAAAACACCAGTCTTTCCAATTGTAAGTTTGTACAAAAGTAAGTAAGTATATGTATAAGACTAAGTACAAATAACAGTATAAACATATAAGAATAACATAACGTAACATAAAATAGTAATACGAATATTTGTATATTACAAACAATACCTGAACAGCGATAAAACAAGAAGTGGCCGCTGCAGCACTATAGACATATGGCGTGTACCCCGAGAAAATTTAATTTTTAAAATTTGGAAAAAGAAAAAGAACGGAAAATTTAAAGACATTTTAATTTGAATTGAAGTTTTAAAAAGTGCCAATTTTGGAAATCAAATTGACGTGTGTAGGTTAACAAAAATTTTATACATACATACAATTGGAAACACTGGTGTTTTTAAATTTTAAACTACGGGCATTGTAGCAGCTACGTAAGAATATACACCTGATGATGGCCATTTAGGGCCGAAACATGTAGTGTAGAGGAAGGAAAGATGAAAGAACTACAATTAAATTGTTACACTTAAGACGGAGTTTGTCTCATATACTCATAGTGTTCAGTCGTGCTGTGATGTTTCAGATCGACATTATGGTAAGAGCCCAATCAGGATGTGCCCACATTTTCACGTACTGCTTCTGGTTCACGGGCCGTAGTCTGCAATAATTGTTAACCTTTGCCGTTCTGTTTATGTGACCCACAGATCTAGTATGACATTTCTGTCGTACGATCTAACTTATCTCCTCTACAGTAGTGGTTACTTCTTATAACTTACAGCTAAGAAGAAAGTAATTACAAGTTCAGCGATTGCTTTTCCAATATAGCTAGCCTTATACATTTCTGCGCAAACTCCGAAAGCCCAGGAAGTAAATACTTAACCACGACTTTATTATAACTAGGCATACAGCGTTTTCGAGCAGTTCTAACGAATTTGTGGATGAGAGAATAACAACACTCTTGTGTCAAATTGGGGGGGGGTTCTGAGTTCGAATTGAGGTCATGATACCGGCTGTCCCAATAGCTTTTCGTGGATTCCTCACTCGCTTCACTCAAACGCTTTTATAATATGCCTTATATACTCGTAAAAACTCAGTGGCCTTAGTCAGCAAGCGAACTACACCGACAGAGCGACCGCCGCTTGTCGGCGAAGTTAGTGCCAACTTTTGCTGATGGAGGGTGTCTCGTGGTCAGCGCAACGAATACCCACGGCAGTTAATCTCGGTGTTCTAGACCAGAGCCGCTACATTTCCATTTAAGTAGCTCCTCAGTTATTCTCACGAGGCTGAGTGGACCCCGTTCCAGATCCACTACTTCTCAGAAAAGCTTGTAACGCCGGGAATCGAACTCGGGACCTCTGAATCTCTAGCCAGGAATTCAGACTATTAAACCACAGAGGCGGCCATTAACCATGAAAAAATGTAATTTGTCACTGTAGACTCTAACTTGTGCTGCTGGAAACCGTCGTTAAATAAATCACTGAGACAGTTTCTGCTAATTAATGATAGTGGATAAATGTTGTACATGGGCTTTATGATTTGAAATCTCGCGTGCTTCTGACTAATAAACCAAGCAAGAATACGTGCAGAAATAAGTGTACCAAATGAAAGAAAACCATAGAAAAATCTGTTTTATATAAATTATACTTTCCTGTCTTTCTTTAGGTAAACGACAGCAAGTTGGTATACTTGATACTGAACCGATCTCCGAATAAAAGTTTTCGGGATTCAGAAGTTTGTCGTTCTATAACAGTGGACGCAGCCCTGCGCCATATTGCAGTCCTGTACACCACAAAAGAAAAAGCGAATCAGCTCCTGTTTCAGGGCTAAACGTTTTCTACTTTTCCTCATATTAGGCGGCATAATTAAACCTTACGTTGTGACGTATCTCTTCTAAGAAGAGGAAAGGCAAGCCGACTTGCCACCTGCTTTCACACTGGAATCTCTCTCGGCTTGTTCGACCCTGAAGATGGAAGTTATATGTTCCTCCGAAACGTAGGTTGACTTCCAACGAACTACACGAGGGAGTATTGGGGTACGCAGTAGTGTAGTTGGTTGAGACATTTAGCTACAAGCCGGGAGATCGTCGGTTCGATTCCCAATGAGATCATTGGATTTTTTAATTGACTTAATCCTCCCAGCGGCACTGTGGCCCTGGGTTCGACTCAGCCTCTAACAGAAAAGAGTACCATAAATCTTCATGGAGGGTAAAGGGCGGCCGGCGCGTAAGGCTAAAACATCACCGACTGTCTAGGAAACATGGGAACCTCAACTTCTCACAACCCTACGGGCCTCCACGGCCTGTTACAGGGATAGCTCTACCTTTACCTTACAGAACGTTATATCCAAAGAGACAGCACTCCTTATAATCAGCCCTGTCTCCAAATTTCGGGCATGTATCTTAAACTGGACTCTGAGGTGTTATCACATTTCCTTTCTGATCCATGTCATAATTACACTAGCATTATTATTCTATACAACTCAAACCTCCGCAGTTACTGTATCACTTTTTCATAATCTACGGATAAATGGCACATAGGTATTAGCCAGAGGCAGATTTACCGGCAAGCGGATTAAATAGCCGCTTTGGGCACCGTCTTCCCAGAGACCTGGAAATCATACTTTGAACTTACAATATTTACCATTTGTTCATCTCATTGCTTAATGCAGTGTTTCTCAAACAAAATGGCACGCAGCGAAGTGGTGCGCCTAAACATTATGGGAATGCTCCAAAACTGAACTATCGACGGATGAAACTCTGTATGTATTGTAATTACTTTTCTTTTCCTTGGCACTACAGCCCCAGTGGGCCTAGGCCTACCTCCATGAACTTCTCCGTTCACTTCGGTTTTTCTAGATCTTACACAATCGGTAGGACTCCTTGGGCGAGTGATCAGCTCGTCGCAAGGCCTCTACCTGTACACAAACACAGAAAAACGCACACACACATCCATGCCTTGAGGGGGATTCGAACCCACGATCCCGGTTTCCAAGCGAGCGAAGACAGTACATGCTCCGCTCGGCTACCGTGACCGGACTAATTTATACTTCATTCACGCAAATTCTATTCCTGTATAGGTATAGGAATTTTTAAATATGATTTGTTCTAAAATGTAGTAATTAGATAAAATGTCTAATCCGTGGAAGCTGAAAATGTTGAAGATTTTGCAGACAATATTGTTAACACTAGATTTATGTTAAAATATATAATTACGGATTAGTGGTCACAGCTTTCAGATTCTCCCGAGAGGGGTGCTGCTGTGTCAGCTACTACAAAGTACGTCATGTGCACAGACGCTTGGAGGATCGCAGCTCAGCACAACTCTTTCTGATGCGACACAATTTGCTTTTGCATGTGTCTGGTAAAAAAAAAAAACATCGGCTTTGAATTATGTCTGGTTTGTAATCACTGAAGTTCCGAAAATCGAAGTAAATTATAGCGAACGTTTATTGCAAAATATCATGTTAATATTTAAATATGCCTCTTTTAAATCCGAAAGTATTAAGTTTAAAATCCTGGCAGTTCTCCATGGTTTTTGAATACTGCGTAATTTATTCCATCTTTAATGACAGCTTCCTTTTAGCCAACTGAAATAGTGGTCTTGACAAACATCAGCTTGTAAATTTAATTTCTGTATATAACTCCTGGGAAGAACAAGACGTAGGTAGGTGGACAATATTAAAGTAGATCTTAGAGACATAGGATGGGATGGTATGGATTGGATTAGATTTATCTTGCTCAGGATAGGGACCAGTGGAGGGTTCTTGTTAACACGGCAATGTTGGGAATTTCTTGAGTAGCTGCACAATTGGCGGCTTCTCAAGAAGGGTTCAACTCCATGAGTGAGTGAACTCGCTGCACTTTTGCTGACAGACTAATTGAATCTGTGTCAGTCTCAGGATAGTAGAAGAAACAGGGTGGGTACTAATCGTGGTCCGTTTTCTAGTATTACTCCTGTAACCTAGGAACACTGAGGACGACTGCGACAAAACTTCAGGATAAATTTCTTCCGAAACCAAGCCCTAGATCTACTAATTAAGGACAGAGATATACCCCATAATTACTATGCCGCAACATTTTGTGGCGCGTGTGTGTACACGTTAAACTGCCACAGAAAGTTCTTTTTCGTGTGCATTTTGTCTTCAAGCATTTTTCACTCAAAGTAAGTGGCCACATTTCTGCTCCTTAAGGAAGCAAAAACGCACAAATAATCGTTATATACATCTCGATTTTCAGTATAGGGGATCTTAACGGTGCTCGACGCGAACAGCACACACTTTGAATATTATTTATTGTTCAGATTCCGTCATGAATCTCCCACGTTGTTCCCAGGCAGGCCTACATAAATTTGAACTCGTTTTAAATGATATATTAGCTGTCAGTAGATTATGACGCTGATGTGCCGTGTATAATTTTCTCGTAGAGAAACGGAAATGTGCACTGTTTTCTTAGATGTTAGATTCATTTCCTATATACTGAAGTTCTTAGTGTGGGATCCGTATTATCAGATAGTACTTCAATAACATTTCGAACCATTATGATGGACGGTGGAGTACTATAGGTCTTTCCTAATGTTTCGCTCTGAGATTGAGAATTCCTTCCTCTCAGTAATTCCTTCACCCGTTACTATAACGTTTCCATTAATTTTCTGCGGGGAGAGTTGAGCTTGCCCACTTCCTCTCTTCTACTGACTGTCCATCCGAATCAGCAATTCGGCTTAGTGTGGTATTGTCTACTCGCGACGTCATCTTTCACTAGTCCACAGGACAGCAGATGTGGATTTCTGAAAATAAATGACTTATTGGATCCTTAACTCTGTGGTCTTGGTTTCTAAAGGTCACTGAAAGTAATCTCCAACTTTCACTTTCATTCCGAAAGGATGTGAAAAGCAAACAGACTGAACAGCCTTCGTTTACTGTGAGCAGCATCAGCTGATAACAGCTGGGAATAATTCAATGGATATGTTTCTCTTTCATTAAAAGTTGTGCAAGGTAGTCTTAATAATTCCTTTCATAGGTTATTTCTCTAATTTTGTATCAACTTTTTTCCTTTGACACCAAGAAGATTGGTCTAGAGTCATGATTTTGACTTGAATTTTGAAGGGTATTCGATTCGACCCTGTGACACCAGCTTACCTGGCTGTGGGTTTCATTATTTAACTCAGCCACTCCAAACAGATCCAGTGATTGTACCTCGGTTACAACCTTCTTCCTTTCAAATAATTTCCAGTTTATTATTAATTGTCCAACGTACTATTCGATGCTGTAGGAGCATAGCCTAGATACTGAAGGTGTCTTGAAACGACCCACAGAAGAAAGTTTACTTTGGTAATTATGTGGGCGAAATTAGAGCTAAGAATTGGAAGTCGAGGACTACATAGAGGAACGTGGACTTGCCTGTTTAGACCTGTAAGTAGTCACCACAAGAGCTATTAACGTGGAAATTTACTGCCATGTTAAAAGCCTACGGTGCTATATCTATGTATCTGCCCATCGCTAATGACTTTTAAACTATACGACATATTTCATGAAGCTTATATGGGCGTCATGCGAGTGGAGACGCCTTTGTTCTTCATTGTTTACTGTCAGCAGTATCAAAATGGCGTATGTGCAATTTTCTGAGGTGGCAACTACATTAACGTCACTTAATGAAGGGCCTACTATGTTGTGGGGTAAAAATCTCCGAAAACTATACGTCTTCTGTTATGACATCTTTCCTTTAGAATGTGAAACAACGCCGGGACTTACCTTTATAGTCTTGTGATGGAATCAGTAATTATTTTGATGTTGGAAGGACCTCTGTATTTTCTGAAACTAAGCATATACTTTAAACTGTAGCATGTTAGGAAGGACTGATGTAGTTACAGGCTTACGTCTGTAAGGTACGATATCTAAAATGTTAGGAAATATACGAATGAAGCGAATTGGTTTTGTTATTACGTCTGTTTGCAGTTCGTCTATATTTTCAGTTTGTGAACACTTACCTATCAACACTGTCCTACTATTACTATGAATTTCTTTCACAGATTCTGAACGAGACTTTATTTTTCAGGCAGAATTTCAAGATGAGTACTGTGTTTATATACCAAAAATACTGAAACTTCTGACGCATATATTTCCTTCTGGGCAGACATGAGATGGTAAAACCAGCCGAACTGTTCTCAAATTACGAAACATATCATAAAACGCGCATTTTGAATTGTCTGGAAAACTGTTGAGATGTGCGAAAAAATGGATTGGGCATAAAACATGCGTTTCGGGTATATCTGCAGGTTTTATTGGAAACATCAGTCACTTCGATAAATATTTAACCAGTTACGCTAGAAATGCGCGCAAAAAAGCACGTAGATTATAATGTAAAATTTCAGCTATTACAAGATTTTTATCACAGGTGGACAATATCGACATGTTCTCGTAAAATTTCTTAGTGTCAGATTTCATGAAAATGTGTTACGAGGTTCCCAAGTTGTTGTGTTTTTAAGAGTCTGCCCCCTGGGATATGACGGCAACGTCAAACCTAATTTTGTTATTTTATGACTTATATAAGGTCAGCTATTAAATGATATGATGTATCTGAAACTATATAGGAGGGAAAATATGATGGAATATTAAATCATTGGTCGATTAAATGAGCATATCAACTAAAACAACGCAACTGAAACCGTTAATCAGTTCAGATTTTCATCTCAATCAGGCCTATATGTTTCCAGATTTGAATAGGAATACGTTCTGTGCAAGCCAGATTTAAGTACGTTTTCTGATAAAAATTGAGTGAATGTAGCATCGTAAAGTGTAAATAATATCCCTTGACGTGTGTTGCAACAGTTGAATGCATAAAACCGTCGTCATGTAGACAGAATACAGAGTTACATAAACTGACATGTTAGGTTAGGTTACATCATGTTATTTTACGTGAAATCGCGGAACAGCACATACATAACGAAAAATAAAAGTAGAGCATGGTTTAGTGCCGCAGAGAAAAGTGCATATGTTGTGGCTGGTGTTTCAGTTTTATACACATCTGCAGAACATGCAGGCGGATTAAGCGCAGTTTCAACACTGTACGAGAGTACTCACAAGATAAGCTGTATTTTTACCGTAGCATGTAAATGCGACTTTTAATGTGATTTAAATTTATGCATTTAAATTATATGAAAAATGTGACACTCTTCTTTAGAAACATGTCTGTCATAAGAATTAGTTACAGTTGGTCTTCATCTGCTTGGAGGTTCTGACTAGCGTAATGTTTTTATTTTGAAGAAGCCATCGTTCTTTAATTTCATAGCTTTAATATTATTCCTTTGAAGTTCCATGTAATATATACAGTGATACGACAAACGAAGCTCTCATATTCCAGGCAATTTAGAAATATTTGTTCCAGCAAACAAATTGAGATAATGATTCCATCATTTAAGTTCTGCTACTTGATTTTAACTGACGTAAAAACTTGCATGTAAAATGATAAATTGTAGTAGTATCAGAATTTTATATAGAAATTCCCTTTCGAATATTTAGTTTCATCTCTTTTTCCAGAAGATAAATATTTTGTGTTTCCACAACTATAAAATATGATTTAAAATAGTTGTGATGGAAGCTGTGCTCGAGGTTATTTTAATATTTTAACTGAAGTACTCAAAGGAGCCCGGATAACTCAGGCGGTTCCTGACAGGGGGAAAAATATTATTTTTTTCTCCAGAGCGTCTAAACCGGCCATGGGACCCTATCCAATTAGTACCGAAGCTCTATACCACGAAGTAATGCGGTCGGAGCTTGAAGACCATGCAGTGCTGAGGTGAAGAATGATTGAGCTCTACCTCCATTCCCACATGCATCTTCACGTGGCGGTGCTTAATGAATTAAGCGCAGGGACAATTTTACCGCAATCAAAGGCGTGATTCTGCTTGCCATGTGACCAAGTTCTCATGTAGAAGAGTTAATGTTCACTGGACACCTGATCATGCAGTACAGAATGTCATTATTATAAGTAACAATGTACATGATGATTTCTGGTCATGAAAATAAGTAAAACCATTCATTTGAGTATGTAGAGTAAGGTAGAGAAGTTCCCATTTAATTTTCATGGTCACGTATTAAGTACTGCCTGACTTCAAGGGATTGTGTATAAGCAGAAAAGGAAGACAAAAGCACTGGCAATTATTTCTTTATTCATAAGATTGGTGCTTGAAGTGACTTATGTTTACGGACACAATTCTGTACCGTGTGAAAAGAAATCTACAAGATTTGAAGTTTCCGGATGTATTCTCTATTTCACTTGCGAACTTTCGACTTCGAAACCACAATTTTCCCCTAGTATTGATTGTGGTGGAGTAGGCCTTGGTGTTCATACCTACCCGTAAAAAAAATCGAGAGGATTCATGGCAGTTGAATAAGAACCCAAGGAAACTGGAGTTTCACTTCCACAGCCAATCAGCGTCTATGGTAAATTTCGAAAAGCCGTTGTACTTAACAAATGTAATGCAATGAAGTACCATCGTGCTGAAACGTATATGAAGATGCGTTCTGAAAGATTTGAATTTGAATGTTCACACACTGATCAATAAAATACGGCATGCAGTAATCAGACATCTGTATAATGGAAAGAAAGTTAACAATGTTTGAGACTTGAATAACGAATATAGAAGAGGAGATTTCTTTTTACTAATTTATATTGCGATTCTAAAAACATAAAAATTAGAATATACAAAACTATAATTTTGCCTGTGGTTCTGTATGAGTGTGAAACTTGGTCTCTCTCAGTAAGGGTGTTTGAGAACAGGGTGTTGAGAATATTTGGACCGAAGAGAGATGAAGTGAGAGGAGGTTGGAGAAAACTGCGTAATGAGAAGCTTCATAACTTGTGCTCTTCTCCAAGTATAATTAGGATGATCAAGTCAAGGAGGATGAGTTGGGCAGGGCATATAGCACGAATGGGGGAGAAGAGGAATGCGTATAGGATATTGGTGGGAAAGCCAGAAGGAAAGAGACCACTATGAAGACCAAGGCGTAGGTGGGTGGACAATATTAAAATGGATCTTAGAGAGATAGGATGGGGTGGTGTTGTTTGGATTGATCTGATTCAGGATAGGGACCAGTGGAGGGCTGCTGTGAACACGGTAATGAACCTTCTGGTTCCATAGAATGCTGGGAAATTTTTGAGTAGCTGCAGAATTGGCGGCTCCTCCAGAAGGGCTCAGCTCCATGGTAAGTAAGTAAGTAATATTGTGATTCTGCTCAATTTAATAATGGATATACATACTTCATGACTTGAGGAACTAAATGGATAGCACTAAAGATAATGACAAATGGATATAGAATCATGAAGAACTGAGGCGAGGATATTCTAAAACTAAATAACATGTTAAGAATTAATTTAAGGTAAGTTTTGTAGAGCTACAGAAATCTTAGCGATTCCTTTTAAACTCATATATTCCTGCAGTGAAGCTTATGTACTCGTACGATACGTGCTGTTGGATCATTACAAGTTGTACAGTTGGCAGTTGAACGCTCCCCAGAGCCACCTATATCGTTTCCCGTCCGAGTTTCTAACATAACCTCCTTGTGCTCCCTATTTTAGATACGTAATTCACCGTGAAATACAGTCGTAGCTTACGTAACGTACCGTGGAATCCATTTCATACGCTTAGCATATCTCATTCACTAGTTTATGCTGTGTTTCACTCCTGACACTATTGCATTTTTTTTTTCACAAGAAAGCCCCTAATTACTGTCTTTAAGTAGCGGAGAGACAGCACATTTTATGCGTTGTTTAACACGAGCTAGTAGTGCCCAAGTTAATGATGATGAAGAGGGTGGATCTCCAGCAGACTTTGGAAGATGTTGAACATTGTCGCGAACATATAGAGTTGAGGTCTGGGCTGCAACGCCATTTGCTGCGAATTTAATCTGCCGGGGAAATTCATTACCAGCTGTTCCCGGTAAGATATAGATAGGTGCTTGATTTCTTAGTATGGGGCGGTACTAAATAATACTAGTGGTAGCAGAGTCTAAAGGTTTACCACAGATAATAATCTTCCTCACCATCATTATGTATCCAGTTCATATATCCCTTATTGGAGCTATATGCGCGACCTACCTTTACCTCCTTGATTGTATAAGTGAACTATAGAGTAGTCCGAATAATTCTCATATATACTTAGTCGTTATTAGTTCCAAATATTATCCAGAGCATTCCGGGATGTCAGTGACGAGAATATTCTTCGAATTGGATAAGAGAAATTTACAGAATTTATGTTAACAGTTCTTTTATTCGAAAACATACTTCCGTTACTAAACGCTGTTCCCAGATGAATTAGAAATATTCTCATTTTACTTTATTTATTACTGAGGCTATGTTGCATAATGAGGAGCTTCATAACTTGTACTCTTCTGCAAGTATAATTAGAATGATCAAGTCAAGGAGGATGAGGTGGGCAGGGCATGTAGCACGAATGGGGGAGAACAGGAATGCGTATAGGATATTGGTGGGAAAACCAGAAGGAAAGAGACCACTGGGAAGACCAAGGCGTAGGTGGGTGGACAATATTAAAATGGATCTTAGAGAGATACGATGGGATGAGATAGATTGGATTGATCTGGCTCAGAATAGGGGCCAGTTGAGGACATTTGTGAACACGATAATAAACCTTCGGGTTCCATAAAATGCTGGGAAATTCTTGAGTAGCTGCATAATTGCCTGCTACTCAAGAAGGGCTCAGTTCCATGAGTAAATAAGTAAGGCTTTGTTGCTGATTATGGTTTCGTGTCATGTTCACATTTTGTAGGAGAGTTTTCACATTACGTTAAGTTATTTGTATTCTTCTCCAGAGTTTAACATCGTCCCATAAAATTGCCTGATGTAAGCCGTATTCACAAGATGTGACACTGATCCGTAATAAAGGAGCTGAATTGGTAGGCTTATCTGTAGCTCGCGGCCACAGTAGGCCTTATTTCTATGCTTATCCTCCTTTCTTCCTTCGGCAACATTTTCTGCCTTCCAGAATCGTTAAATGACGTTTGGAACTGAAGAGTATATTCGTTGCCATGATCCATGTTGATCTGTCCTTACCCACTGGGCCTCAGTGCCTTCTTTACGTGTCCACGCATTTGGGTATAAGCATGAATATGGCATGAAAACTTTGGTAGCGAACCTTAAGTATTAACGGACTAATGATTTAATTAATGCCGGTCACGGTAGCCGAGCGGTCTAAGGCATGTACTGTCTTCGCTCGCTTGGAAACCGGGATCGTGGCTTCGAATCCCACTCAGGGCATGGATGTTTAGTTTGTGTGTGTGTTTTTTTTTCTGTGTTTGTCTACAGGTAGAGGCCTTGCGACGAGCTGATCACCCGTCCAAGGAATCCTACTGAATGTGTAAGATCTAGAAAAACCGAAGTGAACGGAGAAGTTCATGGAGGTAGGCCTAGGCCCACTGGGGCTGTAGTGCCAAGGGAAAAAATGTTTTAATTAATGGGAAGTAAGGGTATTTTGCTAGGTGGTTAATTTACCAGTTGGTTGTAAGGGGCGCTAACAAATTTTTAAAATGTACGAGTTTGTATGACTTGAGGAACTCACAGAGGTTATGAAGAGATCTGTTTTCTGAGATATAACGCCGTGTAGTCTGTTGAAAGTCAGGCGACATGTCACCTCCTTACGGGTCGAATAAAGAAGTACCGGAAATGTCCACTAGGGTCACTGAACCAGTTTGAAATTTCTCTCCTGCACAGACATCGGTAATGAGGAAAAATGCAGAATTCATAATAATTGTGACTGATATCCTTTTTTTTTTGTCTAGTTCCTCCAAATTTCCAAAATATGATACGACTCCGCAGCTTCTTCCCGCAGAAAACATCGACATCAACTTTTCTCTTTTCCAAGTCGTCCAGACCGGTTCTGGGGCACACCCAGCCTCCTATCCAATGGTACCGGGGGCGCTTTCACCGGAGATAAAGCTGACGGGGCCTGAAGCTGACCACATACCTTCACCTGGTGTCGACGTCAAAACAATTAGGATCTATACACCAAGTTCCCCCATACGCCTCTAAGCGTATTTCCTAATTGCTCGTAGTTAAGGACAGGGACAACTTTACATTTTCCCTTTATGTAAGCACAGTACTCCCAAACTTCGGGTAGGATTCCTATGTATTCCGGAGACCGGTTATTCTAACAGGATTTTCGAGGTTTTCCGCAATCAGTGTAGTTAGACGATAGCAGGTAGGATGGTAGTGAATAACGAATTGAAGCGAGTATTAGTTGAACTGGTCATGGCTTCATTTGAGTTATTATTCCCCTCTTTTCTGAAGATTAGTTTAGTTATTTAGAGAGGGTGGGTTTCCCCATGCACCGCGACCAGTTTGATCTATTGTGCTTCCCTCTGTGATATTCTACCAGTCTCTTTACCCTACCGATAAATGGTGCGTACCATCAGTCCCGCCGAGCAAGCGAGTTCGGCCACTTGCTTAGCGGTGTCTATAATGCTTCCCCCATCTCTCAGAGGCCTTAGAGACTATTGTTGGGCGAGAAACGTCCGTAATTTGGCTCAGTGATCCCCTTTGGGGATATGAGGTTCTTTTACGTGCCGTAAAGTTACGACACGGGACACACAGCTTAAAGTCCCTCCCGGAGGACTTGTTCCCTGAATTTTTCCGCCCTTAAAAATTCGACGACCTCCACCGGGTATTTGAACCCGCGTACCACGAGTCATGAGGTGGGAACGTTACCTCTAGACTACGGAGGCCGCTTTTTCTGAAGATACTAAGTAAAAGAACACATTCATTCAGGGTAGCCTGTCTCCGGGCCGAAATTTGAACCCGGGAACCCAGAATTCGAAGGAAGAATGCTAAATATGCTATGTTCCATAGTAACATTTACTAATGCTTGCAACATAAGCAGCAGTAATGGTTTGCTTGCAGTAGCAGAGTGGCACTAGCAGAACCTGTAGTATTTCGCTCATCACGAGGCCTCTGGCTACACAGGACAGCAACCAAATTGAAAAACTGACATGAATCCATGTTCCTGTCGAGATTCTAACCCACGATCCCAGGGTTAGGATGATCATAAAACCGTTCGTGACTTACGACCGCGCGGCCACCGTAATCAACTCATTGGCCTAGTGTCTACTTTTTGCCGTTTATTGTAAGCATGAGAAAATAAAGAGGCATTAGATGGATGGGCCATGTAACACGCAGGTTCTACAGAGAACTTGAGAAGTACGTTCAAATTGTCACAAAACCGAGGGACGTGTAGTTTGGAGAGTAAAAATGAAATTAATCTTAAAGAAAAAAGTTGTAAGATTGTGAATGAATTCAACGGGCTCAGGATATGGCTGTTTAATTACTGTAAATAATTTTGTAATCCCACAAAAGTAGGAAGTTTCCAGATCTGACATTTGTCATGGGCTGCGCTCCAATAATGGAATGTCCCACAAGAACTTCTCTCTTTTACAGAATATCTCTGTGTAGTAGACCTTCAGTTTAACAGTATTCTTTCATTACACAGAGTTACTGGGGTTTATGGACTTTGTCCATCGTCCGGTATTCTAGAAACTAGAAAACACAACTTTTCTGATATTGGATCTTTTTCCGTCATATCAAATGAGGGGGGCGGGGACACCTACTACTCTGTTGGGTCCCTTAGAATGAGATAACATCAGTCGCTATTACTAAGGGATCCAACAGAGTAGGTGTCTTCTTTCTCACCTGAGGATTGAAATAGATCCAGTTTCCGAAACGTCGTGTTTTCTATTTTCTAGTATACCGGTCGCTGAACAAAGTCCAAAAATTCAGTAATTCTGAGGGTTATACACCGCTGTCAATCCTTTAGAATCTACTGTTTTACTGCTCGTTAAGCTCAATAAAATTTGAAGAAAGCAGTTTTCTGGGATTTGGCACCGTGTATATGTGGTGTTAACCGACGTTTCGGAGGAACGTATCACAGTCTGCTTTTACCGGTTCTCACGGTCTCTTCGCTTGCAGGTTTCTTATATTTTTTCTTCTACCCTGAAGATGGAGGCGATACATTCCTCCGAAACGTCGGTTAACACCACATATACACGGTGCCAAATCCCAGAAAACTGTTTTCTTCATAGTCACCGCCGTGAAATCCTCAAATCTTACATAGTGTTCCTCAATAAAATTTGTGCTCCTAACTTTTCTTTTCATGGTGTATTTATTAATTATTTAAAAACCCTGTCACTGGATCGTACTATATTGTGGCGATTAGTGGTGTAGATAGGTCCAGTGAGCCGTTATCTTATTCTGAGTGAATGCTTTCCCACTTTTAGACCGGCTGGCCTCTGAAAGCAAGAGAGTACACGAAATGAACTGACCATTCTTTCCGTGTCGAATGAATGTCGTGCGGTCGGTATCAGCGATTAGGCAAGGCGGGAGACATGCATGATAGGAACAACGAAAGTGCCTCAACTCTCCCTTAGCTGGAGGAAGATCTAACTACAAGATTCCCGTGCTACGTTATGTGTATGACAAGGTTCACTTGACGGAACACATTTTCAGTCATCTTGACAGTGTCTGGTGGGCAGCGTGATAAATTGTTTCGAATAATTTAATCTCTCGCCAACCGCGTACGTTGCGTTCCTGGAAAACGTAGTTGGCAAGTCCAAGGCCTTGTGGGTAAAGGGAAGAGTAGTGGAACTGCGGCCGTTGTTAGCACTTAACCGGAACCTAAGTAACGGTTTGATCCTTTGTTAACACAAAAAATGTGCTGACATATTTAAAACAAATACATAAGCCTAATGTAAATTCAAAATTGTTTTATTATAAACATAAAACACGCCGCAGTGTTAATCTGGAAGCTCTAAAACTGAGTTTGCCCTCTCCCGAACAAATGTGAAAGGAATGGAGTGTAAACTATTACTTTTTTTCTCCTATAGGGCTGACATATTTAAAACAAATACATAAGCCTAATGTAAATTCAAAATTGTTTTATTATAAACATAAAACACGCCGCAGTGTTAATCTGGAAGCTCTAAAACTGAGTTTGCCCTCTCCCGAACAAATGTGAAAGGAATGGAGTGTAAACTATTACTTTTTTTCTCCTATAGGGCTCACACAATTGAAAACCAATGGTATACAGAACTAAATACAGCTGTTGGTACAATTGGTTGCAATTATAAAAATCGTAGATACTTTTAATCCGCTGTTGGCGAGGGGTTGCTTTGTATGTGAAATTAACATATTGTGACGAATACAATTGCTAGGCAACGGTTCGGTAAACGCCACCTGAAAGTTGGAATAGCAACGAACAGAAGCGGAAGTCCATTTGCTAGGCAACGGCTCGCTACACGAATTCCCTCTGCAACGGATACAACAGACCAAAGCACGAACTGTTCGAGGTGGTCGCCTCTGTTCGATTCTCCTGAAGATATTGTCACGTATTCTCGGTTTGAATGACTAATAATGTATGTTCTGGATTAGATAATTGGATTTATTGTCACTTCTATTAACAATTACAACCAGTTGTAACAGCTAACAATCTATGGCTGCTTATGACTCGCTCTATGACTTACAGGACTACGAATGGGTTCCCTTCTACTGTGACGAATACCGAAAGAAGAATCCCTTACCAACGGATTCTGCTCAGCGTAAAGTCAAAGTCACATTGCGACTGACCCTCAGACAGTAAGTCTTGGTGTCGAGCCCCATCTGGGGCTCATGATCAGATATTTATTACTGTTTGACAGTTACGGTCCTGTTTTTGTGGGGCGACCTCTCTGACGAGAGGACGGGTCTGTTTTTTGTATATGCTGCTGGCTCCTGCAATGTAGTCTTTCTGGGGTCCGACTCCCTTGGGACTCGCCACCATACTTTACTGTCTCAGATTTGAGACTTACTTTTCCTCGCCTCCTGCGACTCGCAGGGTCACGGTGGAGGTATTCGACCCTGCCTCCACACGGATATGCTCAGAAATGTCACGTTCCTCCCTTTATAACTTCAGGAGAACTGAATAGAGGCCACCACATCAAACAGTTTCTGTTTTGGTCTGTTGTATCGGTTGCAACGGTAACGCGTTGCTAGCGAGCCATTGCCGAGCAAATGGACTTCCTTTTCTGTTCGGTTCTACTCCGGCTTTCAGGAGGTGTAATCGAACCGTTACCTAATAATGGTCATATTCGTCCCAATATAATGATAAAAACTACAATAATATATAGTAAAAACAATATATGAACACTGTTATTAGTGGATGAGTGTAATTAGTATTCAGTACTTATTATTTGACCACTACTACATAATCAGTGTTGTACACAAGTCTACACCTTTACAGGCTGTAAATTTTATTTGCCGTTTTATGGCTAGTCTTTTCTCTTTCCATTTTATCTTCAGAGCATGTGCTTCCTCAAACTCCGGCTGTTGCATTAACATATACAGGCTTGGAGATGATTACATTAAGAAAGCTGAAACACAGCCTTAACAGAAACGGCAGACATTTTATGTAATGTATAAGGTTTTATTAACCCCATTGGTTGTGTAATGAGTGTCCACTAACAAGCAGAGAATGGCACTACAACATGACACTCAAGCATAATTTTTCACTAGTATTCAAATTAGGTTACACAACCACACATGAAGATTGATTGATGGATCGACTGTTTAATCCCGCTTTATGAAGTATGAATATTCAAGATTTGGTACGCAAGTCATTATGATTGATTCATGACTGAACCAGAAAGTCCAGTTTATCATACCACAGATTTATACCTTGTCCCCTCTGTGGGTAGGCAACATCCGGTGGGACAGACTTCTTCATGCTTCTTAGCTTATTTTTATTTTGGAACAATGAAAGGAGGCTTATGATATCACCTTGCAGTCTGTTCTTCTGTGTATCTCGCCTAATTTTTACTAGGAGTCTCATGAGATCATTCTGCTGTCTCTTTGTGTGGTCTGTTTTTCCCCTTAAATTTTTTTCGGTTTCTATGAGTTCCATGTCATATCAAAGGGAAACAGGATGTTATTTCTTCCCAGAACTTCTTATTTAGTGTATCCTTTCCATCAGTTTTCTAAAGTTATACCTCAGATTTAATTTAAAGGAGGACTATGTTAGAACCTCGACCGGAACACCGGCCATTCTGAGCTTTCTCACAGTTTTCCTCAGTCCCTCCAAGAAATTCATGTGTAGTACCTAGCTATGCGAAGGCCGCTTCCTTCCACATAAATTCCAATTCATTATTCACGAATCATCGTAAAATTCGCCGCTGTGCAACCTGAGATACGGAGCATCGTAAAATAAACGCTCACCAAAAATGAAAAGTTATGGTGTTCTTTCCCACAGATATCTTATATTGCTTATTTATTCAGTCAGTAGTGTAATATTGTTTTATTATATTACACGGCTTCCAAATTTCCTCCAGTCAACTTTAGCAACTTTTCCCATATGCCATCTGCAGTATAACGTAATTGTCAGTACAAGTTTTCTTGATAGTGAGTGTAGCAGAATCTATTATTGGGCTTACATATCGTATTCTCGTAACTCATAAATCATTTACATAAGCCTTCCGAAACCAATAATGTCAATATTATCGAAATTACTGCCGCACCTAACACATGCACCACTCTCCCACACCAGAAGCACCTCCTCTCACCTCTCGAGTCGGCTCTCGGGCTCCGAGCCACATCTGAGACCTTCATCTGAGCGTTTAAATATTTAGATCACGCATTTCCATCTCCTCGCTGTCAAACTATTCATTTATCAACGTATAAAAGCAATTGTGAGCCTCGGTTCCATTAGCTGGGTTCCTTGTGTCCCTCATAAAGTGAAATATTGTGTTAAAATAGATTTATGTAAGCTAAGTTGTACAGTTTGAATATAAAAGATACAACCAATATCAATAACGAGCTATGTATAAGAAAAATAACTTTGATTTCACAAATGCTTGAACATTAATCTTCTTCGTAATATTTCTGTAACAACAAATTAAATTGAATTATGGCGGTGTCATTTCTTTAAGACACACAAGTACAAGGACTCTGGGTTTACTGTAGTCTGTTAATTGTTAAAATTGTAATTAATTGATATTTTCAAAATTTTAATTACAGAGCGTGTGGTCTGTGCACATATCAGTGCATGATCGTTATCGTTGGTAGAGTTCGTAAAATCTTAAATAGAAGGGAAGATTATAGAAAAGCCTTCTGTACATTAACAACATGACACTGGTTCGAATTCTGTCCGTGGTAGCCGTGTTCTTGATTGTTTCTCTGCTGTGCATCCTGTAGAAGTGGATCAAAGCAAACATAATCAGAGTTACAAATAAAAAATATTGCGATTAGGTAATTCGTCTTGGGTGTCTTTCTGCCATATATCACAAATGTTCATAACCTTAGGTTCGTTTACAAATCGTAGAGGCTGGAGTGCATCTCTTGAAGAAAAGAGGAGATAATTGTGCAGGCTCTTGCCGAAATCTCATTCTTTCGTGACTGAGGTTTCCTAGCGTCACCTGGAAATTAAAAATCGAATCTGATTCGATGTCTTGTGCGTGTATTTCATTCATATTTCTTTGGGAGCAGTTTCGTTAAGAGAAAATCTTCAGGATTACCCGATTGCTTAAGATACTGGTTAAAATGATTGATTTCATGATTTAAAGTTAATCTGAGCTAATGATCTAAACACTATTTACAAATTTTGAAAACTCGATTCTGCTTCCTAATTCCTTCTTGTGATATGAAGAACAGGATTACAGGTTTATAAGGCATATTTGCTGGCCACTTTCCGTTAATTTTAAAATGATTTGAAGCATGCCGTCTTCTGGGATGTGGTGATGGTATATCTAGTGTAAATCGATGCTTCGGAGGAATATATCGCCTCCATCTCCAGGGCAGAAAAANAGAGAGAGAGAGAGAGAGACTATTTATTTCAAGACGTCACAGATCACAGCTCCCTTATATTCTATTTGATGTTCCTGGCTTCAGCATATTTTGCGACGTGATAGACACACAGTTCAGATCCAGACGAGGATTAATATATTGAAACTTAACTTTGGGAGGGTTATAAAATTTGTTTCAAAAACTTTGGATGTTAAAGTGCTTTTACGATTTAAATTCTCTTGCATTTACGGAGTGTCATAATCTTTGAATACAACCTGTTTCTTCCTGCCCTCCAGTCTTCTCTGCAGTGATCTGCATTATAGATCCACCTACAACAATGATGTCACGCAGTAATGGCTGTTTCACTTTTTCTAAGGAGGCCTTGTTTTACACCCCCTTCTGCTAGTTCATCACTTCTTGTCACGCGACAAACACCAGCAATCCACCCTTCCTCCAGCCCCATTTCCCCCTCCATTTTCATACTCCCACTCAACTAACACTGTCACGCTTGTGAAAAAGTTTAAAATGTTTTAGAAGTATTATTGCGAAAGTGAAACGAGCCGTGTATATTAAAATTAGGTTGCCAGTGGCTACGTTGCTTGGGTACGATTCTGCAGTAATTGGGTAGTTCGCTTCAGGCAAATTACTCCATTCTGGCTGAGACTGTGGAAAATACAGGGCTGCCGTTGTGCTGAAATAGACTTCCAATTAGATGGACTCGTGTACTATAGTTAAAATATTTTTAAAAACTATTTTGGAGGGAGAAAATAAGTGCCCCCCTTTTTTTTGCGTTGGACCATATTAACATGTTTCTACACTTGTGCAATTTCACGCTCATTGATACTGTGAACTCAGTATTTTTCATAATCAGTCGTTCGGTCTTACTTCGCTCAAGTATGAATTGTTCTATTGTAAGTGGAAAACTGAATTTATGATAAATAATGACGCCTTCTTTCCTTAAATTATTGTAAAGATAAAGTTATCCCTGTGCTTAATTAGCTAAGCACCATGCCGTGAAGACGTATGGTGGAGTGGAGTGTAGCTCCATTCTTGGCCTTGGTTCTAGATGGAGCTGAGTTGTCAACTTCACGTCTTAGCCGCCTTACCCTCCTGGAAAGAACCCCTCTGCTCATTGAATAGGATGCTGCTTGGGCTGGCCTGAAAGTTCTGGAGAAGAGAAAGTTATCCTTATCGGGAATCGAAACCCGGCCGACCACCCCCTAGCCTGTCGCTGTACCGACTAAGATATCCCGGCTCTTAAAATATTTTAGTGTGCAAGTAAGTAGAGTAAAGCTATCCCTGTAACAGGCCGTGAAGGCCCATAGGGTTGTGAGACGTTGAGTCTCCCACATTATCTAGACAATCGGCTCACAGATATCAGTAAGGTTGTCAGCCTTACGCGCCGTCTGCGCTTTACTCCCCAGGAAAATTATTTAATTAATTCCTGGTACTCATTTTTGTTAGAGGCTGAGTCGACCCCAGGGCCATGGTGCGGCCGGAAGGATTAGGAGAGATGAAAATTGAACCCACGACCTTCCGGCTTGTAGCATAGTGCCTCCACCAACTACGCTACCACCATAAATTAATAATTACTGAAAATATCTAGTGGCCTATTTCTGTACCCAGTTTTGAAAGTGTTAATCATTTTTTTCAGATATGAATTAAATTTGTCACTGTCTCCATAATTATATTCTTCATTACATGTAGACAGTGTTGCTTGGTCTACGTGCTTTGTAGGTTTGTTTGTTATCTCCCTCCATACTAAATTTTGCACACCTGTCCTCAGTTGTTAACTTGCTATTCCCGTGAAACCTAACTGAATAGACATTTTGGGCAGCACAGTGGCTTTATGTTCCGCAAAACACTGCCTTAATGCTCATGCGAGACTAATATTGCAGGAAGAGAAATGAAGACGTTCAAAAGCATAAACATATTTGTTGTAATCATCTTTAGATCAAGTTTTATGACATTTCGTCAAATTGTTCAAAAGTTGTTATGGAGAAGACTCGCGGATGTAATGTTACTCTAAGCTAATGATTGCTTTATTCATGTTGATATGAATTTAACAGAGAAGTATTTAATCATAATTCTTGTACGGTTGTGGTAGAAAATAAAATATGCTGTAAAATTTTTTGTTTACTATAATCTGGCAGAGCCAGATTATGAACATTAAAAAAGAACAGTTCTCTTTCCCACTCCATCTTTGTTTCTCAGAGATATCACACAAAAATTTAATACATTAAAGATAGTTATTTAATTATTTCGCGTAAGAATAAATCCATTGAACGATAAGCCTATTAGTAGAGGGAGCAAAACACCAACAGATAAACACTATGGATACAGTAAGAGCTGAAGAAGAGATACGTAATTTCTGTTTACATTTCCTATACCATATTTAGAAGCGGGCTACTTTTTATGGCCCCATCTGTCACCACAAAGACCTGGCTTCCTTGTTGAAATCCTGAGATGAAAGCAGTCTGTTCGTCCTCCCCACAGTTTCTTATGTTATATAGTGCACCGTTATAATCCATAGCATATTTGAAAATGCTTACCACAAGACTGTCAAATTACAATAATTTTTACTGTAATCTTTACTGTCTTCTGTTAAACTTTTTAATAAAATAATGTGTTTAGTATAATTGCAAGCCATGTGGTTTCACCACGAAACATAATAGTGAACTCTATAAAGTGAGAACAGGAAAACGGATGCATGGGAACGGACCCTATGTAACAGCATAAATTAATTTATTACAATATTGCATAAAGATATATGGACTGAGCAATTCTGTAGTGCACCTGTCTAGTTCCACGGGGGACGGGGGACGGGGGACGGAGCTGTGTTGTACGTAGGACAACTCGTCTGAAGCAACAAAAAATAGAGCAAGGAGACCGATGTGAAAACCTTAACAATTTATCCGCAGTGTTTCTATATAATATTATGACATGAACAAGGAAGAAAGAGAAATATCACGTTCCACGCGTATCTATCCTAGTTTTATGCCAATTTATATTTCTAACGCGCGTGTGTGTATAGACATACACGCACATAGAGGAAGGATTTGGCAGAAACCCACACACGTTCACTTGAAAGATGGATCAATATAGATCCTGTTCTCTGTATGAAGAAAAGAGAAGTGAAACTGTTGATACAGAATCGCAGACGACCCAAATGGGGTACTGCATGGAAAGAAAGTAATTGGTTTGATTAGCCAATGATATGGAAACATTTTTCCTGTCATCGTGGAAAAATTAAAGTATGGCAGTACATGAACCGAATGTTCCAAGAAGTCACGGATGTTGTGCCATGTTATATAAAATATTTCGGCAAGGAAAGAGAGAACCAGTAGAAATTGTTTCAGTTATCTGACCCAAAGTCCCAATCATCTGATGAATATAAAATGAAAAACACAGCCATGAAAACTGAAAGTATGGGTATGCGTTACGGTAACATAAAGGAATAAATATTATGTTCAACAGTAAAGTTATCTAACTTTTATAAGAATATATGTACAACAATTAGAATAGATGCGCATTACCAGCAGGTCTACCTCTGAGCTAAAAGGGTATATGATCATAAAATGGAAACGTTAGAAAATATACATATCATTATTAAAAGTATTTCGGTAAGCGAGTGGCATTATAAAGAAAAATAAAAGCAGGCAATAAAATAGCAGTATCAGCATTGTATTATGGTAGTGAGACCTAGGTGTTTAAAAATATGAATATGAGAAGTCTAGAAGCAGCTCAACAAAAGAAATGTGTACTCTCTTTATTAGCGCGACATCATCAAGGAAACACAGCTGACAGAAGTAAATTGTTTCAGTGAAACTGAGGGCTACTGGAAGAGTCAACACATAGTTCCGGTGAACAGAAATTGAAGAAGAGAATCTCTGAGAACATATTCTCACGATATAACTGTTCTAATTGGTGTTGGGCATGTGACTGGGACAGCGACTGCCCTTACTGAGGTTTGCATATTTTCTGAGCCCCTCCAAGCGAAATGTCTGGATGATACCTCCTCATGTCAGAACCGCTTCTTTGCGTATCCTTTGCAATTCATTATTTGTTCACCATCCTGCCACTCGACGCAGTACAGTCTGACATTGCCGAAAGTGTCGTCAAGTAAACCACAAATAAATAAACACAGTATGCGCCAAAATAATTAGTACTGAAATGAAAAGACTTCTTGTTGATACCACTGTCTATTCATATGAAGGCCCCTTGCACGACAGAACCTTCTCAAATCCTGAAGAAATGGTCAGATCACCATGTCCCTGTAGCGTTCTTGGGTGACGGTAAGAGCATTGCCTTCCTCATCCTCAATGAAATAGGGGCCTAATATACAGTGTGCTGAGACGGCACACCGTATCGTCACACGTGTACTGTGTAGCGGTTTCTGGACGATAACATCTGGCCGCTCAAAACCAAGGAAGCGAGTTGTCTGCCGACCACTTCCGTATGAACGGAAATAAAATTCAACTATGAATACATTTTCCTCCGCCATGAGACCAATTTCCAACAAAAACTGCACAACACAACTTCCTTTTCACTACTGGGAACACGCGCGGCTGGAGCTATGCCCCGTCGACAAACGCACATGCGCGTTTGAGATGCGAGAGTTTCAGTACTGCACACTTTGGCGCACATTGTATTATAAAAGTGAAGAGCAAAACAAAGTACTGGGATGCAAACCATTGCGGACGGGTTGATCTAGGACGCTCGAAAAATCACGAAGAAATGAAGTAATCCTACTCCTACAGGCCTAGGGTCTGGACATCTTAGTCTAATCGTCCGTAGTTAAAATGTATTCAACGTCAGCAGAGGATGTAAGAACAAGGAATTCACAAAGAAATGCCAGTACTGAGCTGCTTCTGTGTCAGTTTCCTGGAGTTGTGATATGACTTCAGAACATCCGACCTTACGTTCTTCGAGTATCAGCAAAGCGAAATGCACCCTGCATTTCATATTATAGCATATTCTGTAGATTGTGATGGAGCTAATTGATGTCCCTAACCTAACAGTGAAGGTATTTCAGTTAAGAAGTGAATTCGAGATTGGTATAAAGTTTCAAATACGAATATTCAAGGTATCAGACAATTTTAAATTATTAAAAATTCGATACATTTTTTAATAAATTACTGATATTAATTGCCTTTTCCAGACTGTTTATTTGAGGCTATCAATCACATTTCTCCCAGTAATTTTGCTTTAAATTGTGACATTTACTTAAAACCATTAACATAATCGTATTTTCAGCCATAAATTATGTAAATTGTTCGGGTAACGTAAAAAGTAAAGACAGTTTTAGTTTTTGTCAGAAGTGATGTTTGAAGCACAAGTAAGCTAGTGGATTTAAATGATATTGTCGCGTATTGGGCGTATATCGCGACAAATAACTTCACGCCGTATTTTATATAGCGAATTTTATTTCACATTCGCACTTACAATCACCCAAATTACAGATTTACGATTACAGCTATCTGCAGTATCACAAATAGTACACTCCAAATGCCAGAATACAACTGGCTGGTTGCTGGCTAACTCGGAACTAACTCGGAGGTAGCTCGAGGACTGACTGTGAATAGCCTTCGCTGCTCCTCATGTAGCCTCGATCGGACAATACAGAAAACGGCCACGTAATAAGCACCCTTGTTGCCTGGCGCTGTGTTGCTAGTAACGCTAGCTGTAGTAACCGCTGTTACCACCGTCGTCTCTCGCAATCCTGTTTACCCGCGCTGCCTAGCAACCCACGGTACCCTCGGTGACGTCATCGCTGTTGACTCGCTTTGCATAGCGACCAGGATGCTAGGACTCGGCTAACTTCGGCTCACTTCGGCTTCGCTCGGCGCATCACGGCTGGCGGGGGTGGGGGAGGGGCGTCATCCATAGCTCAACATGTCACACTATTGACCTTCCGTCATATGATTTACATTGTCTCTGAGGAGCGGAAATTTTTCTTGAATGTTTCGTTGATAGAATGCATCAGAAAGATCTAGGATGTGTGATCGGAAATCTGTTAGCAGAGGATGTGAAAGTGAATCAATGATAACTAGACGAGTAAAAGCAACAGGGGAAATTCGTTTCGTATGTGTTGACCTCCTGTTGTTTTAAAAAGCAGACGGCATAATAAGAGTGTTTAACTGAATAATAACCGTCTAGTGATATCATACAATAAATAAACAAGTAATCTTGTAATTTAAACCATATTCTAGGCCAGAATTCAATTTCGCGCTGGCTTCCTAAATATGTTTCTAATCTCCTCCCTTAACGCAGGTGATCAAATTATAATGTAATTGCAATAACCCACTCATATATTGTGGTTTCTTTATGACTATAAACATCAGTATTAGTCCTCTGTCGTTTCAGCCTCCAATTGACACTTAATAAGCCTATTGTCATTCCGTCTGCATGAGCTAGAGAGTAAATATCTTCAAATATGGGAACAAACAACAGACCCAAGAAACAGTAATCCTCATTCTGTATTTGCTAACAGAACTCGAAATGTTGATTTCAGGGGAGGGAAATGTCCTTAGAGAAGGCAGTTTGGAGGTGGACAGATTGTAGTTCCGGTATAAGGTTATAGATGCTTACTGAAATGTGAAAATCGTAATAGGGGAATGGCTAGAGGGTTGAGAAGCAGAGAGTGGGGGAAGAAACCACTGTAGAGTTCTCCTTACGCCCCCCTCCCTCACAAACATACCCCCATTCACAATGACATTACCCCAGTTTTCGTTATCCGGTTCCCCAGAATAATCCCCTAGTTGGTTCCATTCGGTCCATCCAAGCCGTAGTTGAAACACAAATTAAACCCGGTAACTCGATGTACTCATGTTGTTCTCGTTTCTCATTAATCACGATCAAACATTGAGGAACGAATGTAAACGTGGGTTAAATTACATGTGCAAACCATGATTAAGATGCTCCCCTCTCACCGATATTGTCATTATCACCGCCGCCACCACGGCCACCACCACCACCACCACCACCACCACCAGGCCGCGCCATAGCTCAAGCGGTTAGTCTCTGGCTTCGACCGCGGCGGCCCNCACCACCGCCACCACCACCACCACCACGGCCGCCTACACCACCACCGCCGCCACCACCACCACGACCATATAAAATCAACCTGTTGATTATGACGGATTTCAGAGGTTCGGTTCATACGTATATCGCTCTAACGCCTATCGCAGCACTTGCTACCGGAAATACGAATCAGATATTACACAATGCTCGTGTGTGTGGCCAACTCATCCCAAACGCTCAGCACCATCTCTGTAGCGCTGACTCAGCCACAGAAGCGAAGCCAGACGGAATGTTATAAAATTCGAAAGGATAGTTATGCTGATCACAATTGTAGGATAATAGCCTGTTATTCAGAAGAGTCAGTATTCGGTCCTCGCCGACGTCACTAATCGTCAGATATAAGAAAATCATGAAAATCTCTCATTGTGATCAGAACCAGTTTTCTGCGGAGTCAGTTCTGAAACGTCATGGATGTATGTCAGATATACGTGAGAAGTGGACCATTGTTATGTTTGGTTATCTAGTGTCACAGTACTTGTAAAAGTTGCAGTTATGCTGCATGTCTCAGTAGCGCAGGATTCTAAACACTGGGGAATCTCCATTGACGAGAATAGAGGCATTTCGAAACAAAATCTCACCTGGTACAGAGACGGGTCACGGGCTGGTCCACCGGGGTTGGGTTCCTGGCAGGGGCAAGAGATGTCTTCTCTTCATTGTACAGACCGGCTCTGTGGCCCACGCAGCCCCCTATCCAGTGGGTACTGGGGTCTCTTTCCCAGGAGTTAAAGCGTGGTTGTGAAGCCGATCACTCACCTCCGTCTAGTGCCGACGTCAAGAATGGTAGAGCTGTACCGTCAGTACTCCACACACCTTTATTGCATAGAGGGTAATTAAGTGAGCACAGAGACAACGTTGCCTTTTATACGCAAAAAAGAAACAGTGTTAAAGTTGGCACTAACTTCGTCGACAATCGGCGGTCGCTAGGTCGGTATAGTTCGCTTGCAGACTAAAGCTACGGGATTTGTTTTTTGTTATTAGATTTTTGTCTAAACCAAGAAGTTCGTTACGCGTGATGTTGACCAGTCGAGGAAGCCCACGGTGGACGACAAATTCTGTCGAGCTTGCTTATGATCCTACGATGAACAGTCCTGGTCACGAAGACTGAAACCTACCAGCAAATCCTACTGTGTAGTCTAGTAAACATCGAAATTCCCGAAGTACTGAAGTGACCAAGAATGGTGGGAGGATTCTGGTGAATGGTTAAGATAGTGATGGTGAAAATCCAGTGTTCATATTGGCTACAGCCGAAATTTGCGATATTCCTGCCAGATCTGTATATTCAAATATTCTCTCTTATTCAGTTTAGTTATTCGCGATGAACGGCGCTGTAGTTGTACATGTTCCACTGTTCATGTTTACTCTGATTTCGAGATACTTTAACGGAAAACCGGTGATTTTCTGGGCAAATGGAAATATAAATCAACCCAGCCTCGTTGTGACTTTGGAAATAAGAAATGTGAATTTTGCAAAGGGACTTCTTCAGTTTTGGGCTTTAATTTTTTTTTTCATTTGATATTTTGAGTGAGGATTTTAAATTAATTGTTTAACTATTTCTTCCTCTCGGCATCTTATTCCTTAGACTGTCTGGTTTGCACCAAATGCCATCTGCTCTCAAATCTTCCGTCGTAATACGATCTTTTTAATTTTGCGACATTTCGATGACATTTGAAGATAGGCACGATACATGTTTATGCTTAATGGCGACGCCACGAGTCGTTTGTAGTTCAAGAGGCGTCGTTACTCCGTTTAAAAGAGATTCTTTAAACGCTCGAACACGAGACCGTTAAATATCTACTGGAAGTAAAATATTGTAACACAATAGTTAGGAGAACAAGTTCCCTTGCTCGTCACAGTGCTCACAGCTCCTGTCAATTACTGAAAAAAAAAACTCCATCATTCTATTTTTATTGATTGCAACCCACCCACCTAGTACGTCCATATGTTCTATAAAACAGCTGCTTAATCAACTGCGTGTTTCATAGCGTTGATTACAAGAGAATACAGAATCATGTGTAACAAAAAAAACATCCTCTTTTCCTCCTCCCCCCCCCAAAAGAGAACTCCCTAGAATAGACAGGGTAATTCAGAACGAGGCACACCCTTCCCACAGGCTAGGGGTAATAGTGGTGTGCCCCATCCCACTCAGCTTCACCCCACTCTGTATAGCCAAGAGAAATCTGCTAATGGATGAAGCAATCCTAGCGTACCGATGGTCTAGTACAATAGCCTACACAACAATATTTACATAATTGGATTAGTGTTTACAGGGCATGCTTTGATGGACCTTCACTCGCCCTCCTCACACATCCACCCTCTCTCTAACAGCAGAAGCATCACGTCTACAATTTTCTCCAACCTGCTCACCTCTCCTGAAACTTTCCTGTTCTAGATCCCACGCTTCTGCAACGCACAGATAAACACGACAGTATGTCCTCTGTCTTAAGTACATCCCTCCCGTCTGTCTGTTTTGTCTATCTTTTTAAACTGTTAAACGTACTGTACAGCTGTACTGCTGGCTCAGTTTGAGGCGGTAAGCTGTCTGTCCCGTGCCTGGACTAGAGGTGTATATATTCACTGATGAGGGCTGGAATAAATTAGAACACCTGATTTAACTAACTACATGGAACAGAGTCCTTATTGGGAATCTGAAAATCACTCTTAAAATCAAGAAACTTCCAGCATTTTATGGAACCAAAAAGCGAATTCCTGTGTTCCCAACAGTCTGCCAGGAGACCGCATTCTGAGACTCCTGAATCCGATCCTAAATTTCATACTCCGTGTCCGACTGTTATATTTTATTAGCGTTTTATGGCTCTCATTTCGTCTACTTGTAGACCTTCCTAGTGATCCATTTCCTTAAAGATTTTCCTACTAAAATTTTTGAACATGTTTATCATCTACCTATGCATGCTACATCTCCTACTCATCTCGTCCTCGTTGAGTGGATAAGGATCAAAGTGGTCTTTTGTGAATAAGGTAATGAATTTTTTAATATCATTAAGCATATGGTATTCCTTGATTAGATGACAGATTAGAAGCTCTTAGAGTGAGGGCACACCAAGGAAACTGGCAACCGCAACGCAACCGCAATTTTCGAAAATTGTTATCAGCCTGAGTTGAACACATGTTACAGAAGGGAGCTTCGCAAAGTGAGCAAACTGCTTTGTCGTTTCCGTAATTTGCGCTGCTCCATTCAGTAACACGTGTTCAACTCAGGCTGATAACAATTTTCGAAAATTGCGGTTGCGTTGCGGTTGCCAGTTTTCCTTGGTCTGCCCCCGCCCTTAAAGAAGGCCTCTGCTCCGTGGAGATATATCGTGGTTGTCACACGAAACTGAAGTTCAGTTGCCTCGTAGGCGTATCTGTGAAAAACGTGTCCGACATTTTGAAGATTTTAAATGTCGAGGAGTTCGGTTTTCCGGGCTATAATGTTGTGTAGTTCGCAGAGAGTTAGAAACATTGGAGGGACATATCACTTACATCTTCAGGGCCGGAGGTAAACCAAGCAAGGAACAAGAAAAATCAGACGGAAAGCAGAAGGCGGAGGCGATGTGTCCTTCCGAAAAGTCGGGTCCCCTCTAAACTAAGCGGCGTTACAACCATACACATCCTACTATCTACAGTCACAGCCGTGGGAATCTGAACTTAGCCTCGATGGTTCAGTCGGCAAGGAAAGCAGAAATGTGTGCAGTATCCCTCTCCCCGCAAGAAAGCCTAATCCACTTTAGCATTGAACCGCTGTGAAAATAACACCAGACTCTCTTGAATCCTGAAATCTTTTGTGGTTCTGCTACCGCTTTATTGCAAGCACACAGCAGCTGTCTTTGTTCCGTTGTGTAGTGCTTGCTGTAGTGTTGGAAGTGACAGCTACATTCGTCGATGTTTTTTGTGAGAATTGAACCAAGTATTTAAAGTTAACCACAAAGCATTCAATAGATAATTCCCCATTCCCGATCCTCTTAGGTTATATCCTCAAGATAGGGAGATCCCCACAATATGGGTGGTCCCTGATAAGACCTAGAGATCTCCTGAGGTTCACAACCTAAAGAACAATAAACAATGTTACATTACTAAAAGAGAGGTAAACATACAAGAACACGAAGCTTCAGAACGAAACGGCATGCATTTACTATATTGAGGATGCGGAAAGAAGCCCACGGATTCATTCAGTCCCACCCCTCCCAACGTTTCCCCTGAGCTGTGTACCTTCCCAGTACAGTGTCCTTTCCTACGTGCCCTCCCTAACCGTCTAACTGTTCTGTTCACAGGAATATTGCCAGTGACAACCTTCGCTAGCGACAAGCTCTTTCATGACTGTAAGTCAGGATTTTTTGGCTTACTCTTCGTCCTTGAAGACGGAAACGATAAGTTGCTTCCTCTGAAATACACAGCGCAACAATCCAGAAACCCACACTCTTTATACTGATCGCTATGAGATCCTCTAATCCAACAATATAAATACAGTAGAACTTGGTTATAACGTCATCAAAGGGACCTAAAAATAGTGTCGTTATAAACGAATGTCGTTGTAACCGAAATGGGCACTTCCACAGTAGCCTTATGTTAGTCACGTAAAAATCTACCAAAAACCGAGTTAAAATGTTGCAATTTTTAGTGAAATACGTAGTTAAGTACAGACTAACGTAACATTAACGTGGAATTGCCCAAATGTGTAATATCAAAGACATATTACAGCGCTTTTCACTGACAATACACACCGCACTAATACTGTATATTAAAGGTAGGCCTACTCACCAGATTACAGTAGATTACATCAATTGTTGTGCCTTACTGTACCTAGATACGAGTACAGTAATCAGTTATCTTCATCTGTTTCCTGTTACTTGCCCAATACACACTTTCTAAATTACGTTCAATGTCCATATCAGAGAAATTCAGGAATGAAAATGACGTTACATACGAGGTTGATGCATTTGTGCATGTCGTACTAAGCAAGGTATAAAAACAGTTGCTTTATGAGGAACTGGTTTGTACCATTGAATATTTGACGCAATAGACAAGGTGTCGCAGAAACCGATGTTGCTATAACCAAGTTTTACTGTATGTCCATAAACTTTGCCTGTGTGTTTCCTTCCATTTCGAAATGACAGGATGCTGCTACGTATATAATTCTCAGTGTTCCTCCGTCCGTCTGTCCTTTACAATATCCATCCCGCAAACTAATAGCGATAGCGAATATGTTAAAAAATAAAAGCTGTTTTTTTTTCAGGAAGAGAAACTCATAAAATTGTTAATTTAGCTATTGTATGCATGGGATGGAGTCCACGTTAATTTATTTCCCCATGGTTTTGCCCATAACAAGAGCATTGGGACTATGACGACAGCGGATTTATTTTCCAAGTAACCATGGTAACGGAACGGGTTGTTGAGGTCACAAAAACGACATGTGTGGGAGTGCAAGAAACCATACGGAAAAGTTGGGCATGAGTAACCGCCAAGCGCAACAGAAGTTGCTCCTAACAGGCGCTGTTAATGGGCCCGTTACATCAAGAGAATAAGGATGAAGTGAACTGGGCTTATAACACGCATAAGTGAGACGAGGAAAGCACACAAAACTGTAATCAGAATGAAGGAAAGAGACTGCTTATGAGACGTAAGAGAGGATAGGAGGATGCTATTAAAATTGATGTGAAAATTTTCGTTGTGAATTTTGGTAATTCATTCTGGCTCATGCAATTATATATTTAATAGCAGGTTTTGTAAGGTAACGAAATTTTGGGTTTCATAATATCAGTAAAATACTGACAAGCTAAGAAATTACGAACTTCTAAAGAGAGACCCTGCACCATGAAGTTAGATTGTTAGCAAAGACCGCGCCATAGCTCGAGCGGTTAGTCGCTGGCTTCCCATCGCGGCGGCCCCGGTTCGATCCCGGGGTCTGGTCAAGTGGGATTTGTGGTGGACAAAGTGGCTCTGGGGCGGATTTTCTCAGAGTACTTCGGTTTCCCCTGCCAATCTTCATTCCACCAAATTCTCCATCATAGTCACTCGGGGCAGCTACAAAAGGCCAATCAGTGGCCGCCGTGCCGAATGGACCCAGTTGGACTCCACCCCCCCCCACTAGCGAATAAAAAATAGATGGTTAGCTGCTGTAGAATTAACATTACGGCACATTATATGCAATATTTACTGTTTACTTACTCATGGAGCTGAGCCCTTCTGGAGGAGCCACCAAATCTGCAGCTACTCAAGAATATCCCAGCATTTTATGGAACCCAAAAGTCCATTACCATGTTCACAAGAGCCCTCCACTGGTCCCGATCCTGAGCCAGATAAATCCAATTCGTACCATCCCATCATATATCTCTAAGATCCACTCTAATATTGTCCACCAACCAACGCCTTGGTCTTCCTAGTGGCCTCTTTCCCTTTGGCTTCCCCACTAATATCCTATATGCATTCTCCTTTGACCCCATTCGTGCTGCATGCCCTGCCCACCTCATCCTCCTTGACTTGATCATTCTAATTAGACTTGGAGAAGAGTACTGCAATATTTATTATAGCAACTTAAATCCGGATCAGTGATAAAGGTTAAGTTTGGCATAATATCTGAAGGGTCTGTTAGTGATTACAGTTTATTTGATATTTATTCTTTTGGATTCAGTATATGTGCCCAAAGTCATTGCGGGCAGTTGCTATTATAGTACGTAGGATATTGCATTACACAGAATATGTGATCTTATTTTCTGTTACAGCTATTTGTACTTCAGAATTTGCCTAGGTACACGTATTTCGGTGAAATTCCGTTCGCCGCCATTAACTGATAAACAGCGACCGCTCATGGATATAAGGTTATCAGAACATTTGGCGCTAGATTTATCTCCCCCCCTCTCCCCTCCCCCAAGATTTTCGAGTGCCCCATATCAGCTTTATGATAAATAATAAATGCCATGAACGAAATTAAAACTTATTCGTCGTTTTTTTATAATAGGAATTGTCCTTTTTTTTAAATTCGCTAGTGGGGGGTGGAGTCCACCTGGGTTCACTGGGCACGGCGGCCACTGATTGGCCTATTGTAGCCTGTCCCGGGTGATTATGATGATGGAGAATTTGGCGGAATGAAGATTGGCAGGGGAAACCGAAGTACTCTGAGAAAACCCGCCCCAGCGCCAATTTGTCCACCACAAATTCCACTTGACCAGACCCCGGATCGAACCCGAGCCGCCGCGGTGGGAAGCCAGCGACTAACCGCTTGAGCTATGGCGCGGCAAACAGTGTTACATTACTCTTTACTTTTGCTTTTATTTTTACTTTAATTGTTTAATTGGTACGAGTATATGGTGTAAGGTTCCGTCATATTATCAGCACGTGCTTGGTAAGGTCACAATATCTTCCTTCTGAAAGTCTGCAATTCACGAATTCTCATTATTAATTTAACAGCTTGCTACGTATTATTAAAGCCAGTAGAATACTAATTATGAGGATGTTAAAATTTATAAACTGTAAATGAGGCTACAAAATTCTACGCCAAGTATGACGAGGTTAGTATTTTTAATTTTCCTTCTTCCTCTTAAATACACAAGACCTGCTTTGTCAACTGAGGGGTCAGGCTTCACCTTAAATTAAAAAAAAAAAGTTGTACATAGGCGGCACAGTCTAAGGTAAAACTTAACACACCGCAGTTGGTTACTGCGACTGACTGCAAAACCAGTCCGTGTTTTAGACGGAAGGCAGGCAAGGAAACAATCCTGATTATTTTATGGAAGACGCTCAACGTTGGCCTTACATAATCGGGAAAAACATTAATGAAATTTTAATAGGCATTGGAGACTTAGCTTTTCTGAATATTTGTCATAGTAAAATGACATAACTTCTGATGCACGATTCTTCCTACTTTATCGCATTACATGTAGAAGGATCAATGTCGATTAGCATCTCAGATGAGAAAATATCCCCTGAGTCACGTACTCGGATTAGCGTCCCTTTATATAAATATTTGGTTAGTAAGAATTGTCACGTTTTAGGGTTGTGACTATTAGACGGGGTTTGGTTTGGACGATTGGATTCATTGCACCCAGCTCGTAACTACAAATAATACAGCTCTATCGTTGAGTTCCGTGCTTTACAGCTAACTGCTGCGAACACTAGTGTCCTCAGCCTATTACAGTCTCCATTATCTGTTTCCTGGCAACGGATTTTAACACAGGAACTATAATAGTGTCACTGTAAGGTAAGGTAAAGCTATCCCTATAACAGGCCGTGAAGGCCCATAGGATTGTGAGACTTCGAGGCCCCAACATTTTCTAGACCATCGGCTCACAGATGGCGGTAAGGTTGTCAGCCTTATGCGTCGGCCGCCCTTTACCCCCCAAAAGATTCTTGGTACTCATTTCTGTTAGAAGCTGGAAGAATTAAATTAATTGAAAAAATCCACTCATCGAGACTCGAACCGCGACCGTCAGGCTTGTAGAATAGTGCCTCAACCGACTACGTACCGCGTGCCACAGTCTCACTTTACCACACATTCCAAATTGCACTGGACTACAGCACATGTAAAGTCTTCTCTTCACAGCCGGACTTTTAACTTAAACTGAACTGGCTCGATTCCTCCATCGTCTGCCAACTGCCAACTCAAGAGACTCTCTCAATTCTGACAACTCGTTGATTCAAACTGACGTGCTAATAACATCTTGACACAACCACATAGAAAACACCGACTCCTAACAATTTCTCTCTTGTCACAGACGTGTGTTTAATTCGCCGTTGCATATAAATGGTAGTTTTTTTATTGCTGCTTGCGTCTACATTTCCGCGGGAACCTGTTTACCGCCGTTGCCTAGCAATGCACTATTGCAGCTTTCAGACTTCAAGTCACAGCATTTTGATCATTTTAATACTGTTTCCTGAAAATTTTACGGAATAATTAGATCCAGTCACCGCATGCTGGCGCTTTAGAATATTATATGTCACATAAATTAAATCCAGAAAATTTGGAATAGAGGCTCTGTAACTATGAGTCCTTAACAATTAGAGTTACATTTGCAATTGTCATGAGAGTAGGTCCTAATTAAACTGGCTTAACATTTATAGCAGGGGGTACGCGGTAGGATAATTGGTTGAGGCACTATGCTACAAACCAGAAGGTCGCGGGTTCGAGTCTCGCTGAAGTCATTGGCTTTTTCAATTTACCTAATCCTTCCAGACGCACTATGGCCCTAGGGTCGACTCAGCTTTTATGAGAAATGAGTACCATAATTTTCCTGGGGGTAAAGGGCGGCCGGCGCGTAAGGCTGACAATCTCACAGCCATCTGTGAGTCGATTATCTAGAAAATGTGGGAGCCTCGACGTCTCACAACCCTATGGGCCTCCACGACTTTTTACCTTTTAACCTTTACAGTTAAATAGAATACATCTGGCATGCTGATGGACAAAAGTGGGTCCACAAATTAATTTGAAAGCATCCAGTAATTTCACAATAGGCCTATGTGTTTCTTCACTTTCGTTCCTTCCCATATTTGTCCATTTCCTTCTATCTACCGACATTCCTTTCTCCTTTGTTTCAGATTCCATTTTATTGTTCCTATGGTCGTGTTGTTAAAGTACGTGTTAATTCATGAGAACTTCGTGAAGTTTATAAGATTTGAGGCTTTCACGNTTTTCTTCTACCCTGAAGATGGAGGCGATACGTTCCTCCGAAACGTCGGTTAACACAACTTATACACGGTGCCAAATCCCAGAAGACTGCTTTCTTCGTGAAGTTTGTTGTCCCCTCGTCCTGTCTCATTAGAATCCGGGGAAAATGGTTGGCATTAAAGAGATGGTAGGGTCTACGAATGGCCTATTTTCAAATATCCGCTTCCAAAATACAAATGGACACTTATTTTGAACATTTTTTACGTTCTCATGTAGCGTATCAGATGGCGGTTTTCCCATTTACGCTACTCCTTCTTATTCTGAAGGATACGGATTTAACGTAGACTGGATATCCTACCTGAGATTCTTGCAGGTTCCTTCGGTTCGGTCCAGGAAGATGCTGAGGGCATCAGATAGGCCACATCTCTTTCAATTCATAATTCGCAATGCACATTCACCTGGACGCTGTATAAACTGGGCAACTTGAAATCGTTCCTAATTAACTGAAGAAGCACTCTTAACTACAGATGTACACGTTTCGTACCAAACTGAAAGGTAGTGGTAGTAATAGGTCGTACCTTACTGCAGTGACGTATAGTGCAAAGTTCAAGTTAAGGAAAGCCAGTATAGTCAGTGGAGCCAATTATAATACTTTACTAATGTGTTTCCTACTAGTACTAATTTATTCCTTCGGTTTAAATTATATTCCGAATTTTAGTTACAGTTAATAACAGAGTGTAACCATATGTCATTTCCTTAATGAAAATTTAAGAATATATTTCTCACGATCAAACAATAAAAACTCCTTGGCCTGTAGTCCCCAAGCAAACTATACCGACCGAGCCACCGCCGCTTGTTAGTGCCAACTTTAGCTGCTAGAGGGTGTCTCTTGGTCAGCGCAACGAATCCCCACGGCCGTTAATTTTTTTTTTCTAGACCGGAACCGCTTCTTTTCCAATCAAGTAACTCTTCAATTATCCTCACGAGGCTGAGTTTACCCCGTTCCAGACCCACTACTTCTAACAAAATCTGGTAGCGCCGGAAATCGAACCCGGAACCTCTGGGTCTGTTGCCATGAACTCTGACCACTAGACCACAGAGGCGGTCTTATATTGCCCATGATCAGACGTATATACAGGCTTATACATATCATCATCATCATCATCAGTAATCTGTCAGACGACATATATACATATGTATATGCAGGCTTTGAAATTAAAACAGTTTCCGTATTTGTAAATTATAAATTATAGAATGTATAAGTTCAAATTGATTAATGAAGGATTTTCTACAATTTACTGACATAACTAAGACATATGTAGGTTTTTATATTGTGTCTGCTTCATTGTATGTTCTTGCATCTTCTTGTGAACTCATAAATTACCTAGCAAAAATCAATACAGTAGGCTTCCCATAAGAAATGTATGGGCAGCGTTTCCGAAGGAGTCGCGTGCGTCTTTCTTGACGGCCGATAGAGTGGAGAAAAATGTTCGTTCTTTTCCATGAATAAAAAGATCAGTCCCGCCTATAAAAATATTGTTTAAAAAATTGAAGCTTATAAAGCATGAAGCCTCGTGACAGATTATGATATCTGCTTCCTTTTAATGTTTCAGTTTGTTTAGGGAGATCAACAGAAATTAATTAAGAATCGTACTGCATGTATGCCCGCGCGAAATGTATTCCTCTGTAGAAAGTTCCATTAATCGAAATTTGTCACACTTGATCTTGAATGTTTGTATTGTTGCCGTACAGCTCACATAAAAGACCTCAAAAAAGATCTGTATGCTCGATTATGATCTACAATAGCCATATTTCCGAAGCTACAGTAATTCATTATGTATCATAGTCACACGGAAATGTACAAATGGATTTTGCACTCTCCTGATAACTCTGCAATAAAGTAAACGTACAAAATGTATATAATAACACTGAACAGACTAATCAGCAGGTTAGCCAGCACAGTGACTACGCCACGGGCTGGATGACCGGAGAATCGGCGGTCGATATCCTCTGGGGGCTCATAATTTTCGTCACCACGGTCATATCCGCTCTGGAGTGCACCTAACTTTCTATTCAGTGGGTGCTGAATGTCCGCCTAATGCGAAGGTTAACAGAGGCTACCCCGTATATCCACAGGAAAGCCAAGACACATAATGGGCTGGACTGCTACTTAATTACTTTATGTACGAAAATAGCACCTCTGTTGCTTCTGTCTCAGAAGTTCGAAGACCGTAATATTGATATGAACTAAAATGCACGGTGTACCATATTTACGGCCCAGTTAAAATTATCCATTTTGTTCAGTACTTGGAAACAGAGGAAGAACATCTGTAAAGGAGAAGTTTTACTTTGATATGACACGGACCACATATAAAACAACGCCTCCACTAATTCTTCTTTGCCGCGGGAACGTCTGTACTGAGTTGTTATCTAGCAACGATAAGGGATATAAAGACAGAGCCACAGGCACACACGTCCAACAATTCTTCTACATATTTGTTGCCGCTATAAAGTGCCGAGCCGTTGCTTAACAGTGAAATAAGGGGTACGCTTTACAGAACCTAGCGACGATATGAGGTATACGTGTATAGACACACAGACTGGTGGGAGGGATTTGTGAAGTACGCCATTGAGATGGGTTCAATTGCAGTGATATACATACTAAGTTTAATAAAGAATGGTGCAGACATTCACAAGGGAGGGATTCACAGACACACAGACAAAATGGATATCGCATAAGTTTACTTTTGTTTTTTTTCAAGATAAGGAAATTAGGTTAAAAACAAATCAGGTCGACAGAAATTCGCAAATAAATTTTAAACTATATAAAGAAATAAGTAATTCTAAAATCTATATCATTAACTTTCACGGTATCAAACATGCTAGCTTCTTCCTTACAGTTTTAAATGCTACAGATAATAGTTGTGATCCGTTTACACAAATTAATATTTTGAATTTCTACTAATGAGCTTCCAAGATGGAGTCGCCACAGTCGAGATGAGTATCATATTGTTCAAGCCCCGATAGAAATGGCATATTCTGAAGTTCGTGGCTACTGTCCTGTTGATACACCAAGGCAGATGTGTCGCTCCTCACGAGAAAGACGAGTCCAATGGAAGGATTGTGAACTTAGCAGGTAACCTGCGTGTTCTGTGGTTTCTGAATAATTTGAGCTCAGATGTGTGGTTCAGAGACGCGGGGGAAGTGAAATGGCAGAGGAATTATCTCCACAATGAGATTGCTGGATTTTAACGCTGCTTCCATTTCACGACTGATTAGGAGACACATTAAAACTAACCCGGCTTAAGCGGCCACAAAACTATTGTGGGTTCACATTATAGAAATAAGTTTATTGGAGTGGAATTTCATGCTGCGGGGAAGAACAGTTTGAAACCATGCGAACCGTGTTTGATGCAAGCCATAAAGGAGCTTCCTCCTTTCCGTAATTTTTGCTTCGTGTAATAATGCACATTATCAGAGATGATCGTGAATTTCTAGCAGTAATAACAGACAAATGCAGCGGAGTCTCCCTTAATCGTGGCTCCGCCATTTTGTGGAATGGGGCTCGAATTGAACTCTAGGATCTGATTCTTCTCTCATTGATCGTAACTTGAACAACCCAACGACTGTTGTTAGTTGATCGAAGTCTGGAAATGGCTTTGTCATGTAAATGAATAGGAAAGACTTCTTTCGCATATGATTGTAAATAATCCTTATCGTCCTATGCAGTAAAACTGTAATGATACTGCGTGAAATTATGCTCACAAAATACACCCATAGAGACCTGTACGATCCAGTTGCAAGTATACTAATTCTTTCTGTTGGTGGATCTGCCAGCAGTAGTTTCTCTGTAGTTGGTTTTCGTCATTTTCATGAAAAGTGTTTGCTTAGAAGAGTTTCTTGAAACATGCACTTTCTGTTATCTCAGCATTTGATAGTGTGACCGGATTGTGGGTACACAGAGAAGATCCCCTAATACTTATTATTTCCTGTGCCCTTCATCCTGATTTTCGTAATGTTAGACTCGCTTCATCTGTTGGCTAGAATACATAGACTTACAGTAGGCCGCGCCATAGCTCAAGCGGTTAGTCTCTGACTTCCCACCGCGGCGGCCCGGGTTCGAGCCCAGGTCTGGTCAAGTGGGATTTGTGGTGGACAAAGTGGCGCTGGGGCAGGTTTTCTCCGAGTACTTCGGTTTCCCCTGCCAATCTTCATTCCACCAAATTCTGCATCATCATAATCAACCGGGGCAGGTACAATAGGCCAAACAGTGGCCGACGTGCCGAGTGGATCCAGCTGTACTCCATCCCCCACCACTATGCGAATAAAAAAATAGACTTACGGTAACATGTTCTCTTGTGTCTGTGTCTGTGTCCCTTCTAACCCTTAAGCAAAATGACATATCTTCATCAGTTTGGGTATTAACGTAGTCCCACGGAAACCTGTTCTACCTTTCCACTTTCTGATTATTTTCCATCAACAATACTAACATGGTGGTCATGCGAAATTCTGAGGTCTGAGCGTTACTAGTGCGACTTAATGTAGGATAACACAGAAATTTGAAACCTATATGACTTTTCTTAAGTTTCTTACAATTTTCTTTCTTATAAAATAAACTCATGACGGTAGGTGAATTCCTTTTCAAAATTGTTTCCATTCAGACTTAATTGACCCTGGCAGCTTAACTATGAAGAACTTAGTATGGAAATATAAATTATACACTACAAATATGGCGAGTCCGTGATAGTTGTACACAGTATCTGATTACTTTAAGTAAGAAATGGAGTGCGTAATATTATTTGTATGTGTGACTACAGAAGGGGTTTGATTTGGTGAATAGATTTATTGACCACTTGTACACACGACTCGGAATTACAACCAATTACAGCGCCACCGCTATTATCCATAATTCACACAACACCACAGCACCCTCTAAGGCTTGTTTCAGCCTGTCTTCACCAGCCGTTCCGTACAACGGCTTCTAACAATGGAGACTCTTCAACTTCACGTGCTCAGTTTCTTTCTGCACAGCCTCTCTTGGAGAGCTGCCTGAGACTTACAGCTGACTTTGTCCTTTGCTTATAACACCTTGGAAAGGATCACATAGAAAACACAGCCCTTCCATTGTTGCGTTCAATTGGATTGTTAAGAATCTGCGTCCTAGAAACGGGAACGTGTTTACCTAGCCGTTGCCCAGAAACGGTGGCTCTTTACACAGTCAGCGTTTAGCAACTGGTCTGTACGCCGCATTATCAGTCTTAATTATGGCTCCTAATAATTTCAATATATAGATGTATTCTTCTTAAAGAAAACGGGCGCTGTTACGTTTTTGAAGAACACTTGCCACCTGCTTTCACTCTTGTTTGTTGGTCGGTTTATTCTTCCACCCTGAAGATGGAAGCAACATATTTCTCCTAATAATCGGTTGAATTTAAACGGACTACGCAACCTTATTTATTTTATTGCTAGTGGGGTGGGACTAAGTTCCTTGTACTGCGGCCACTTCTGGTCTATTGTACCAGCCCCAGATGATAGGTGAGGGTGATTGTGGAGGAATTGGTGGAATGAAGATTGGCAGGGAAACCGAAGTACTCGAATACAACCTGCCCAAGCGCCATTTTGTCCACCACAAATCCCACTTGACCAGGCCCGGGATCGAACCCAGGCCGCCGCGGTGGGAAACAAGCGACTAACAGCTTGAGCTACGCGCGGTCTACGCGACCTTATATCACAGAAGACAGAACTCTGATTAACAGAATTCACAAGACGTAGGATATCTGGGATTCTTTCTGTAAGAAGATACAGTTCTCTTACCTAAAACATTTTGTGATTTATCATGCTTTCTGCTCATTTCTTAAAGCACGTTAGAAGGACGCTGCTTCGGCTGCTGAAGTTGCTGCGTAATAATATTGACAACACTGTTCAAAAAAGAATATTCGGGAATCAAGTTATAAGAATGTCAAGAACACGTACAGTAAACCTGATGTAGTGAACATACTCATGACGAAGATTCGCACTGCACCTAGCGGGAGCTCTGTGGGATACAGAATGGTTCACTTAGATGCGTTTCCTGTAATCACAATAACTTTCCGTGTCACTGTATGTGGCACACGCAAAGACTGTCACGCGGTTTCGCATGGAGCAGTTGTTGACTGCGGTCACATGATTAACGTAACAAGCCTTTTCGGAAAATACTCGTACTCTTTGGGTTTGTAACAAAGCGAAGGATATGCTCTTAGTAATTAAATTTAAACTATTAGTCTTTTCGTTATACATTGCTTTAAAGTTTCCCCCCTTATTTTCAGTACTCCAAGTTATGTTTTAACTCTCTTTTAGTGAGTACGTTTTCACCAATAGCAACATATTTTGACATATGGACCAATTGCTAGGCAACGACTCGGTAAACATGTTCCCACGGAAGCGTAGACACGAAAAATATAGGACGTCCGTTGCTAGGCAACGGATCAGTAAACAACCCTTCTTAAAAATAACGAGGCTGTGTTTTCTGCGTAGTCCTTACCGCGATTTACAAAGAAAGTCGTGGAGGCGGGGTCGAATACCTCCACCGTGACACTGCGAGTCGTAGGAGGTGACAAATAGGAAGTGATTACAATTGATTACTCCCTTTCAAATTTTACGAATTAAATTTTTTAGGTATTTTTTATAATTTCTATGAGTGTGTGTTGAATTTCTGTTTTGTTCTTTAAATGTGAGAGATGATGTTTCACTCGGGTATATAGCGACAGTTTTGGCTGTGTCCTTTACATTTGAGTCTCTACGTTTTCAACGAGAGACGAAATGACGAAAAAATCTGAACTGAATTGCAGCAAGCATTCTATCTTCATTGCACAAAATTCTCCATCATCATAATCACACGGGGCAGGTACAATAGGCCAATCAGTGGCCGCCGTGCCGAGTGGACCCAGCTGGACTCCACCCCCCACTAAGCGAATTAAAAAAAACAAGTATTCGAAATTTATCTGCTCTTAAATCTCTTCATAACTAATATTTTGATCTCTTATTGCCGTTCCCGAGAAGACAATAATAATAATAACATCAACATCAACATCAACATCAACATCATCATCATCATCGTCATCATCATCATCATCGACAACGACAACGACAATTATTATTATTATTATAATGTTGATAATATAAAACTATATTTCTTCTCTTCCCATGTGCCTTCATTTCCACTTATTCTCGTTTTATGTACTTTAAAATTCGTCCCTCTTTACGTTTCCTTTCTTCTACCTTAGTCCATCTCTGTCTGGGGTCGTTTTATCGATTGCGTACGTAGCGGTAGCTGTATAATGTGGATTAATAAGGAAGTTGCAGTGGTCTGTGTTAGTTCAGCCTTCACGTAACACACAAAGGGGCGAGAATGAAGCCGGTTCTCACGGTAGACAAGTCATTTCAACTACCATGCAAGCTATCGGACTGCTGTCCGCATTTTGATGATGTATCACACATGTAATCTACATCTGATATAACCACTGTAAAAATAAACTTTAAATTTATGACCATATTTATTTGTTATCTAATAAACCAAAGCTGGATGCAGGGGTTGACTGTTTATTTTCACATTTTTTGTGAACACACAGCAGTAAATAATCGAAGGCAGGGAGAAAGGGAAGAATAAGGCATTACACGTTTTATTATATCTGCGATTAGATTTGTTGCCTGTCATGTTAGTTGTTATGTTTCGAGTAAATACAAGTTGTTAAAATTATTACAGCAGGATGTGTAGGAAGGAAGGAAGTCTTAAAAATACGTCATTTAATTAAGTAATGGAAGGTATCGCGTGACTGGAAATTCAGAAGATGAATTTTTACGTATTTGACAGATGTGATCCTGCATTTCATGAGAATATTTGCAATGTACACACGTTGCATTACTTCAATGTGAAGCTAATAGTTACAAAGTGCCGAGGTGGTCTCGTTATATTGATTGATTTCAGTGGAAAGGGTGAATGCTGATCCAGACTAAATTGATATTTGGTTTGGCAAAGATAATTTTCACTAATTTTATAAATGCAAAAAAGTATATTTTAAATAGATGGAAGCCGTCCTGGTGGTATGTTTATATAAGAAGGTACTTGTCTTAAAATAAAAAGTCCTTTCAGAGTTTGTGCATTTGGTTTAAAGTATTACGTTTTTCCCCTCTCTGTGCAAGCTTGAACAATGTTTATAAAGTAAGTGCATAATGGGGAGATTGTGTCTATATTAGCCTGTCCCTTTTTGAGTTTTATCTCTGAAACTATTCACCGCATTTCAACACAGTTTGGAAGCGTAGAGTCTAACTTTAAATTTAAGAAAATTTTGATCTTTATTCTTATCAACAAAAATGGTAAAGCTATCCCTTTAGCAGCCCATGGAAGCCCATAGGGTCGTGAGACGTCGAGGCTAGACAATCGGTTCACAGATGGCGGTAAGGTTCTCAGCCTTACGCGCCGGCCTCCCTTTAACCCCCAGAAAGATTCTTGATACTAATTTCTGTCAGAGGCTGAGTCGACTCCAGGGCCAGAGTGCGGTTGGAAGGATTAGGTAAATGGAAAAAATCCAATGACCTCATCGGGATTCGAATCCACGACCTTCCTTCTCGTAGTATAGTGCCTCAATCAACTACGCTACCGCAAGGAAATATGAAACAAACTTGACATGTTGCTCAAGTTTGAATTTTCTGAGAAATGGTTCTTCGTATGAAAAATGGATACTCATCATATACATTTTATTTTACTTTACTTATTTTGAAAAGAAGTAGACATGAAATTACAGTGCTGTCTGTGTGTCTCTGTATCCCCTTGTTAACTTTTAAATGTCTCAAAGAATTTTTATGAAACATGATATGTATAACTGGCACCTGAGCCCATCTCAAAGGCGTACTTCATAAATCCCTCCCATCAATCTGTGTATAAATGTATTCCCCTATCGTTGCTATGGAACGGCTTGGTTAAATCGTTACCGCGGCAAGGAATACACACTCAACAACGAGAAGCATTAATAGAGTCGCAGGTTATCACAGTTCCCCACTTCGAAAAAAAATATAAGCTTATGAGATCACCTTTTCTATTTTTAACGGCGATTGTGTGACTGAATTGTTTCTTTATGCGTTCTCTCCAATTTTGTATCTGAGAAGTGTCATTTTATGTAGCAGGCATGTTATGCTGGAGTTTGCATTTAACTGTATAAGCCTGTAACTTAAGAAATATTTTTACCTATTAGAAGCATTGGGCTCCGAGTTCATTTATTATCTTATAAAGTTTAATTCTAAGTGCAGCGAGTAAATTTATTTTTCTGTACCTTATATTGGTGCCATGGTGATTCATTCGTCGCAAAGAAATTAAAGAATATTTTGGATTATTCATTATGGTCATCATGTATTTTAAAATTTCCTGTAAATTTGATTGGAAATGTTTGTTTGAGAATGTTACAGAATTATAAAAATATTCTGATTTTTTTTATAAGTGTTAAAGAGTTCAGTCGTTAATATATTCTGAAAATACTTCCAAATGTTTTGCCCATTTAAGGCAGATGTTAAATATCTGTCGGCCTAAATGAAGACCATAACCACATGGCCTACGGTCGCAAGCCTGTCCCCCTTGTTGATGAAGAGAATGAACCTGTATTCCACCAGGCTAATGTCTGGCGGTAGTGGGCTCAATATGAAAACTCACTATAAACTCACATTTTAATTGCTTTAATTTCCAGGAGGTTAGAAGTAACATATTTAGTATCTGGTACACATGTGTTCCTCGTGCACCATGAGATTAAGTTTATGTGCATAATTTCCCATTCCACACTTTATGATATTTAGGCTTTCTCCCAGCGGTTGCAGAGAACGTTTTCTGCCTTGATCCTAATTTCCATGTCAGTTGTACTGCGAAAGTTGTTGTGTGGTTACAGCGGCAATTTGAAGTGAAATGGGAAAGCCTCTGTTGTGTCATATCGAATTAAACAAATATCTGACAGAATCTTATAATGACAATATGAATTCCCGCATTAAATACAGATATTATCAGAACTGATTGATGGTTACAGTTCCTTATTGAAGATGTTATCCACGAATGTATGGACCACACAGTGGTAAAAATATTGCGCATTCTTAATCTCAGTAGTAAATGGAGGTTAGTAATTAGCTTCGAGCTCCGGTCGCTTTATCCTTAAGGAAGATAGACCCCAGACCACACTGGAGTGGGCCCCAGAGCTTGTCTGAAATGTGTTTGAAGGGAGAAATCTTAGCAGCTGGTAAGAAATAATTCCGGTGTTACTAGTTTTAAAACGGGGATACGCATACCATTAGAAGTACGCGAGAGAAGTCTGGGGGGGGAGGAAGTACGTGAACACACCTAAAATATCTTAATATTTATCAAATATCTTTTAATTATATTTATTGCCTACAGGCAGTTTCTTTCAAACAGATACGTATTAAGATTAAATTGTTTAAAAAATGTTGCAGTAGTAAAAACTCTCTTTGAAAAGAGTATTTTAAAATATTTTTAAATGGGCAAATTATATTAAAGAGTTGAGAAACACTTGTCTAGTATTGATAGTGTCTGTGGTGTCTCATACATTCATGCTGAAACAGCTGCACTAATGCATTTCCTCTTCGGAATGGCGTAAAACAGGGATGCTTTATGCACGCTGGCGGCCAGATTATGTCATTAGGCGTGTTCGAAAATATCTTTAATTCCGTGTTAATATCAGTGCTTTAAGGTTTTGACAGACAGTCTCTGATTCTTCGAAAAATTGGAGTTGTATTCAATATTGGCCCAGCTGACTGCCCGAGAAGAATTTGTCGTTGAGAGAACTTAACATTTTATGCGTTTGGTTATGTCAGTAGTGCAGATATTCGCGAGGAGTTTAATTCAACTGCTGCAAGCGGGAATTTTAGAGGTAAATTTGTGTCTTCCTGTGAACCGCGTTGTTAACANTGAAGGAGTGCTCCAACAAAGGAGAATGGGCGTGACTGACGTAGTGAGGGGCGACGTAGCGATGTGGTATCCTGAACAATTTTAATATTTTTAACGTTTGACAATGTATATGATAGATACATATTTTAGTTATTTTAATGTGTGAACATGGCATGCAATGAACTGGTTTGACGTGGATAAGTAAGCACCTGAAGATGGCATTATTATGCCGAAACATGTAGTGCGAGGGAGAGAAGGAAATAAATGAGTGTATGCACTGCAAGACGGATTAAATAAATCATGGACTTAAATCAGTGCAACAGGACGCTAAAATATAACATTAGCATAGAAGTCTGTGTTTGTGTTCTGTTTATAGGTAGCGGCCTCTCGTCGAGCTGATCGCACGTCCGAGGATTCTTACCGTCTGAAAAGTAATTACGGAACTGAATAAGGGCCCTGGGCCCTGAATGGGCTCTAAGAGCCATTGAAAAAAGAAGAGAAACCGTGACACGCAGATTTGCATATTAAATTCCCATCAGGTACTAAGCGTTGTAATTAGGATTGAGTCAGCCTGGCAGATAGTTTTAATTCCCAAACAGTATGAAAACATTTTACCTTAATCTGTGCACTAAGTGATTGCTGCAGATAGTGATAGAATTATCATAAATAATTTACCGGTTGGCCAGTCCAATACTCAAGAGATCTCCGCGCGCGCGCGAACATCGGTTTATTGGTTTCAGTGCTGCGTGCACGTACACCAGCAAGTCTGTCCAATTACAGTGGTATCGAGGATCGCCACAGTGATGATTACTGATTGCATATCAGAGGCGACGGAGAGTGCTAATTGGATGTTACGTATGATGGTAGGAAGGGGAGCAGAGAGGGAGAAAAATGAGAAAGAAAAACTGCCAATAGAGTGACTGTCATCCTGTATACAGTTCGGTTCCATGTTTAGAGAAATGTGGATGACGAATGTAGGATTTGAGGTGGTTATGAAGAGTTCTGTCTCCTGGGAAATAACACCATGTATATGCTTGAAAGTCAACTGACGTCTCGAAGGAACATGTTGCCTCCATCTACAGAGTCGAAGAAGATGCCAGAGAAGAAACCAGCGTGAAAACATATGACAAATAGAGGTTTCTTGCTTGAATAATTTTATTTCGACCCTGAAGATGGAGGTAATATTTCCCTCCGAAACATCGGTTGACTTTAATCGGACTACACGGCGTTGTACCCCAGAAGATAAAACTCTGGATATTACATGTTCCATGTAAATATTATTAACGCTATCCAGAGCCGTGTTTATATAATATTGCCAACACTGCTTAGATGTTTCCTGTGATAGTTTCTGGCCAACACTTTTATTAGTCATCTACGGTTGCTTGCTACTTATCTCAACCGAGCTCATCCCCTCTGATCCTATCATCCTAATCCTTATAAAATTGGGTGAATAGTGCGAATTGTTAAACACAGTGTTGTTTCATCATCTTGCTGCTTACTGTCTCTCAGATCCAAGGAGCCTGTTTAAGTATAATGAAAGCAATAAGACGCTGGAATTCCCACGTCCAATCCACACTTGACTATTTATGTCACAATCTTTTGTCTTAATGTTCGGCCACGCTACGTACGCTATGTTTGCTACCATCATCATCAGTAATCTGCCAGACGAAAGGTCCACAGTCTCTTCCAAAACAATTCCTCCACTTAATGCGATCTAGAGCTTTCTCCTTTAAATGACAGTATCCTCTTCTGTCCCCAAGGTCATCCAGCATCTTACGTCTTCTTCCTTGTCTTCTTGTCTCTTCTATCCGCCCATCTATCTTTCCTTCGATAACTTCTTTTAGAAGGCAGTTTCTGCGTAAAACATGACCAATCCAATTGGCCTTCCGTTTTCTTATTTCGTGTAGGATATTCCTCTGCTCACTGACTCTAATTAACACTTCTTCATTTCTCACATAATCGGTCCAACTGATCTTCTCCATCCTTCTCCAACACCACATTTCGAAACTTTCCAGATGTTTCTGAGCTACTGCCCCAAGTGTTCATGTTTCAGCCTCATACAGAGCTATGCTCCAAATGTAGCATTTCACTAGTTTCTTCCTCAAATTTAAGTCCAATTTGCTGGTAAAAAGATTCTTCTTCTTGCTAAATGCAGCTTTTGCCACGGCAATCCTGGATTTGCTATACGAACAGAAAAATATCTCGAAGAAAGCAGTCTTCTGGGATTTGGCACCGTGTATATGTGGTGTTAACCGACGTTTTACATAGAAAAATATCTCCCTTCAGTGCCAATGTGACTGGCCACACAGACTTCCGTAACCTACGTACGCTATATTCCCTATGTTAGCTGCGTCGCAGAGTGTACACAGCGTACGTAGCGTATATAGCGTGGCGCTCTGTGTTGCCGAAACTTTAAAGAATGTAAGTGTTAGAAACGAGAGAAGACGAAAGGTATACGCGACTTGTTAGAGGGTCTGACAGACATTACTTGCGATATTTTTGTACAGCAGATGGCAACGCGATGAGTCAGTGCATATTGAGCTGCCTTGTTGAGTGAACCAACACAATTGTGTTAAGTCGTCTTTAGAATTCCGTTTAGGTGACCAGTGACCACTGCAATAGGTGAAGAATAATGCCGTCTCCTGGGATGTGGAGCCGTGTAGATCTTGTGTAAACCGGCGTTTCGGAGGGAGGTATCGTCTCCATCTTCAGGGTAGGAAAATCCGTGAGCGAAGAACTAGCGCGCGCAGGTTGCTGCAGACACTTGCTCACGCTGGTTTCTCGCTCGCGGATTTTTATACACTGAAGATGGAGGGGCTATGTTCCGAAACGTCAGTTTTCGCAATATCTACACGGCGCAACATCCCAAAAGACAGCATTATTCATAGTCACTACTGTGAGTACCTCAAATATTACACTGCAATAAGAGTTTTAGCGGCCCAGTAGGAGTTTTGTAAGAAACCTGAGAAGAACATTTGTTCAGATATTTTCAACAAGATTGTTGGAAGAATCTGACATTTAGACGAAAATATAGCGAGTGATGGTGAAACATGGCTCTTCCAGTGTGACCTAGAATAAGATACTGAAGTCTCCTATTGAAACGTCTAAAGACTCCGAGATCGAAGAGAGTTCTGATTTGCTTTTTTAATATCAGATGAATAATTCATCTTCAATTTGTTTCTTCAAAACAAACAGTAGATCAAGCATTCTACCTTGAAGTCTTGGAACTTTTACAGCAGCTCGTCTGTCGAACGTAACCAAATGTTCCGCCTGGACGTAGGTTTAATTATGTGAATGCGCTTTGCCTCACAGCACCTTCAGAGTAATTTTTGAGCTAAAGAAATACCGGTTTTGGAACTTGCAGTTTATTCGGCTGATTTTCCATGTGTAAGGTCTTACATGTGTCCAAAATTAAATATTTGTCGATAGTGTCTCATTTTGAATGACTTGAAAGAGGTACTTGAAAAAAAATTGAAGTGAGGGCTGAAAATATTTCCAGAATATCATTTACAAAGTGCGAGAGTTGAAGTTCGGGAGCTCCGACCAACTCTGTGGTCCATCCAGCCTCCTGTCCAATGGGTAGCCGGGGCTGCTTCCACAGAGGTAAAGTGGATAGAGTGTGAATTAAATCACATACCCCTATTTTGTGCTGAGATCAAAAAGGTGGAGCTATAACTCCACTACCCCGTTTTTCTTCTTGACATTGCGCTTAATTAATTAAGCACATGGACAACTTTACCTTTTTTACATACTAGGACCATGTGATGTTAAGATTCCTTTTAAACACGAAAGGAAGCCAGGATAACGCAGTCGGTATAGCGACTGACTACGTGGTGGACGACCGAGATGGATTTCGAGCCTCGGTAGGGTCAAGAATTTTCTCTTCTCCACGGCGTACAGTTCGGTTCTGGAGTTCACCCAGTCTCCTATCAAGTGGGTACCGGGGGGCTTTTTCCCCGGGGGTAAAGCGGCCGGGCCGTGAAGCCGACTACTCACATCCAACTAATGCCTAGGTCAAGAATACATGGATCTATACATCCACTTCCACACACGCCTTCATGTGGTAGTGCTTAATTAGTTAAGCATAGGGACGACTTTTAAGCACGAAACTTTGCATATAATAGATGAGCAGGTAAATTAATAATTTCCACACATGCCTGTACTACTCTTACAGCGTCCACAAAGTCACTTAAATTAATTTGTACGCAGTAAATTGAAATCGTGCCCCTGTGGTCCGCTTCGTGTGCTAACACAAGGAACAGTTTCACGCAGATGTTGGTTTCTGATAGGGTTGGCTAATTAGTCCACCCATAGCCGTGAAGCGAGAACAGTGTTTGACGGAAACCCCATTTCTACTTTGTTTAATTTGTAACTCATTTAAATACATTGTTTTAGCTGCATGTACTTATTATTTAGTTTTGAATTGGACAAAACGGTAATTAGGTAAGAAGGGATGAAATGATAGTAACCTCTTTAAAGACAATTTCTTATAATATTTCAACGGAGCAGAGGTAAATCATTAAAGAACTCAAGGTAACCTGTGTCCCGGCCGAGAATTTAACTCGCTACCAACTTCGTGGAGTTTGCTTTCGTTATATTTCAGCTAGCCTTCTCGGGTTTAAGGTTTGGTTTCAAGTTGACGCTGAGTTTGTCACAGAATGCGACGTCTTGCAGTTATACATTACTTACCGACAGGTTATCTTTCATTCTCTGATGTGACTACTTGTTAACTCAAAAATCGTTATAACATAAGACAGTAGTAGTATCGATGGAAATTAAGAGAACATTTTCCTTAAATGCCGACGTAATGTAGGTAGACGCCTGGAAAACTCACAAGTAATTTACATAGGGTTCTTATCGTGTTCCAGAAATATAAATACATTTATAATATTTTCAGGCATAATGGGGGAACGCGGTGGCTTGGCTGGTTGATATACTAAACTACAATCCGAAAGGTCGCGGGTTCTATTCCAAATGAGGTAATTTGAATTTTTTAATTTACCTAATCCTTCCAGCCGCACTAAGGCCCTGGGATCGACTCAGCCTTAACAGAAATTAGTACAAGGAATCTTCCTGAGGGTAAAGGGAGGCCGGCGGGTAAGGCTGATATCCTCACCGCCATCTGCTAGCTGATTGTCTAGAAAATGTGGGAGCCTCGAAGTCTCACAACCCTATATCTCTCCACGGCCTGTTACAGGGATAGCTTTACATTTAAATTTCAGGAAAAATGATAATATTTGGAGTAATTAACTTCAGGTTTGTTGTTTCGTGATTGAGATAATTATAGAATTCGATTATGTTGATCCTAAGCGAATCAGTAGTGTTATAATTTACATAATTTGCTGTGTCGCCATTTGAAATTCGAGACAAGAACACTGTTCGTATCGTTGGATATTATTAAAAGGAGGAGGACGAAAATTTAAGTTGTATGAACCATAATTTTAATTATCAAAAACTCGGATCCGTTAAACGTCCATGAACAAATTTAGAACAGTTCTCTATGAGCAAGGGAGTCCGAGGCAGATTCTAAAATTAATACGATTAGATTTTTTAAAAATACCAATTCAATCTACCCAACACAAAAATCCTTTGTGGTTTTAACACTAATAACAATGAGAAGTTAAACGGGAGAACTCTTAAAAAAATATGCTTCTACAACTTTGCCCTTAAGGTCAGAGAAAAAACATTACAAAATTTAAAGCCATATAAAGTATTCGGTGAAGCGCTTTCTATCGTTGAGTCAAAAACCAGCCTGAAAAACACGGCTGATCCTGCTTGAAGCAGCTGGCCTGCCTGTTTGACGTAATACCAGATTCCCTCTTTTACTCCTGATGAAGAGAGAAACGAAGGCTTGTGGCCGGCATGAGCTGTGCACTGTACAGACTACATCTCACTACGGTTGAAACATTTTTAATGGGTTGTTCGTTAAAACAATTTTAACTGTCTCCTGCTTCTTGTCCACTTTAATCAAAATTCGATTACGATGAAAAACAAATTGAGTCCCATGAAATGTCTGATACACACGTCTGCAGGTGTAGCAATGTCCCAGCATACTAAATAACTTAAACTTCAAGACAGCAGTGTGGCGATATGTCAAGAGTCGAGCGCTGGAGTGTTTCCATGACTGTTTTAGCCTGGAAACATTCCCTGTCACCATAAAATATCACTTCGTGTTGCCCTATAGGGTATACAACATTACAGTTCGAAATAGAGTTTACCGTTGTATTTCTGTTTTTTAATAGTGTAACGTGGATGGACATAGCGTTGCTAAGTAACTGACCGTTAAACATCTAGCGACCGAATACACGAAAGGCAACAATGGGAGTGCGGCGTTTTCTATGTAGTCGGCGCCATGACCTTTGTTGTGCGATCGCTCGGTAAACACTTTCCAACAATATAGGCTGTTTTCTGCGTGGTCAGTGCGAAGGCTATATGTGGTACAGTCATTAAGTTCGTGGACTATGGTTTTATCTCCTCGTATTACAAAGTATTCACATGCACTTACACAGATCCATAACAGCCCTCAAAGTAGTTGCCGTTGGCCGCTATGTAGTAAGTCTGCCAACGGTGATATAGCTGCCGAAACACTGTTGAAAGATATTAGCAGGAAATTCCCGTACGGCGTCTCTTGTGGCAATGACGACCTCCTCGGACGACTGAAATCTACGACCACGTAGCTTTGCTTTCACGCGTTGAAAGAGAAAGAAATCGCATGGTGGGAGATCAGGTGAGTACGAAGCGTACGGTGGGTGTGGAAAAACGATGACCTCTTGCCTTACCAGTTCCTCTTGGACAAGAACAGAGCGATGTGCAGGGGCGTTGTCGTGTAGCAACAGTCAATTCTTCATACGTCAAAAGTTTCGCTAGGGGATTTGCCTAGTTTTTGGCAGAACTTGATGTTTGCCCATTGTTCAAATTACCACATTTTCGATTTACGCCACTGGAATTTAACTGTAGTTCACAATAGAGGCCGTAGTGCTGCTTACACTGTTTGCACACAACTGTCTCTTGCTGTGACGAGAGATGAACTGCCAGGCCATTATATTGTGCCTCAACCTATCCGCTGCAATGCACTGCAACGAAATTTGTGGCCAGTTCACGAATTTATCGACTATGGTAGTATCCGACAGTTAGAGACAGAACAGATTTCAGTATTCAGGTGTATTTGAGAGAATTTAAGTGTTAAAACGACAGCCACGGGAAGTTCGTCGTGTGAAGACTTGCGCGCGCAACAGTGTACTTAAAAGAGTGTGTAACCAATTTGCTAATAAATCCAATCAACCAAACTAGAACCTCCCTACACGTGACAATACTAAGTAAAAAGTGATTTAATTTAAAGATATCCCTGTAACAGGCCTTGGAGGCCCATAGGGTTGTGAGATGTTGAGGTTCTCATATTTTCTAGACAATCGGCNGTTTTTTCAATTGACCTAAACCTTCCGGCCGCACTAGGCCCTGGGGTTTACAGAAATGAGTACCAGGAATTAATTAAATAATTTTCCTGGCGAGTGAAGCGCGGCCGGCGCGTAAGGCTGACAACCAATCTGTGAGCCGATTGTCAAGGTAATGTGGGAGCCTCAACTTCTCACAACCCTATGGGCCTTCAGGGCCTGTTACAGGGATGGCTTTACTTTACTTACTTTTTTCTTACTTGTTGATTATCTTAAAGACCTGGGTTTCTCGAACTTTACTATTGCAAGGTAATTTGTAGCGATTATTTATGACGGGTATTCTATACATGTTGTCCCTTTTTTCCTTGCCAGTACAGTCCCAGTGAGCCTAGGCCTACCTCCATGAACTTCTCCGTTCACTTCGGTTTTTCTAGACCTTACACATTCGGTAGGACTCCTTGGGCGTGTGATCAGTTCGTTGCACCTGTACACAAACACACAAAAACGCACACATAAACTAAACAAGGCCTCTACCTGTACACAAACACAGAAAAGCGCACACACAAACTAAACATCCATGCTCTGAGGGGAATTCGAACCCACGATCCCGGTTTCCAAGCGAGCGAAGACAGTACATGCCTTAGACCGATCGGCAACCGTGACCGGCGTTTTCCCGTCTACCACTGGCAATTCTGTTGAGCTCTCCAGTCACTACATCAGTCCACTTTTGTTCGATTGAAGTTTGTTCAGTAACGGTTTCACATAAAGTTCCAGTTGGCATAACCTCTTACGGCTTTTGCTGAAGCATCATTTAACTCCTTATATAAGAGCTTGATTATGAATTTAGACGAACTCTACTCCAGTAAAGCTTCTTTTGACTGGCTTTCTAACGTGACACAATTATTAGCTTGGTCATGACTAAATTGCTCGGAGCAAGAATCAAGCAAGACACCAACCGCCACAATCATATTATATCATCCCAGGGTCTAACAACTCTTCCCTTTCTTTACTCCCTGTGCAACATTTGCTTGCACTTTTGATTACGGTTTACTCCTCTTGCCTCTCAGTCTGTATGCTTATGTGTATTTGCAAATGCCAATTCAGACACGGCGGAGGAGGAATCGTTTGAGGGATTGAAATTAGGTACGAAAGACTCAACAGCCTCTGGGTATAGGCCACTGACTGAATTCGAATCGAAGGTACGCGGTAGCGTAGTTAGTTAAGGGGCTATACTACAATACTGGAGGTCGCGGGTTCAAGTCCCGATGAGGTCATGGGATTTTTTTTTTCAATTGACCTAACCCTTCCAGCCCCACTGTGGCACTGGGTTCGACTCATCTTCTAACAAAAATGATTACCAGGAATTAATTAAATAATTTTCTTGGGTAGTAAAGTGCGGCCGGCGCGTAAGGCTGACAACCTTACCGACATCTTTGAGCCGATTGTCTATAAAATGTGGGACCCTCAATGTCTCACAACCCTATGAGCCTTCGCAGTCTGTTACAGGGATAGCTTTACTTTTATGTCACTAAATATGTGTGCTGTAAGATACCGTAATTCTAATTTCTCAGTATCAGTTATCAGACATAGGAGCTTAGCTACAAATTATGAGCAGCTAGTATTCTGAATATTCCTGCGTAGCACTTTTTCAGCTCCTGTATTCTGTAATTTCATTTTGAAATGTGCTGTAGAATTTGTCTTTTATATTTATAATAATGTACCAAAATGGGATATGAATCCGTCGGGTATCTTCATAAATTAGAAGCGAATGAGAGCTTAGTCCTGATTTGCAGCCCTCTTCAGTGTACTTTCAACTTTTGGCATTCCTTTACTTGCTTGGAGTAAATGAGGATTGACAAAATGAAGTGAAATTTCAGAGCAGGAATTCAGGATCAGCTGAAACCAAATGTTGTACTCCATCAAATGTATGCAGTACGTCATAGACTGTTCTAATTTAATTAATTACTCTGCCCTAAATTTGATCACGTGTTGTCGTAGCTTTTATGACAGTTCGTGTTCTCCTGAGTGCTGCGCGGATCCAGTTCTTCTGCCCCCCTGCTGCAAGCATTGTCTGCCTCACCATACGTGTATATCTGATTGTCATTTGCGGGGTACATGACAAACCAATATGGCCACATAAGTCACAAGTCATGTTTATTCAAACCCCAAATAGCTAAGTCTGTTAAAACATCTCATAATATCAATGGAAACTATACATGAATTTTAACAAGTAGCAGAGTTCTTTTTGAGAAACTGAGAGTCTCTTTCCTTTTCTTATGCAACCATAAGATTAATTGCCATCTTCACATAATCCTGCCACTGGAACTGGCGGTTCACTCGCTGTTATTTTAAGATCGATTTAACTTTCACTTCCCAGATCTACCCTTCAGGTTTCAGTATTAACATTTCGTTTGCTTTATTCATATACTCGTGTGTGTCACATGTCCTTCCCACAGCATCCTCCTTCATTTGATTATGCTAATAATATTTAGCGAAATTTTAAATACAAACTTCGTCCTGGTTTCCCTCTCATTAAGAGCCAGATTATCTCCTTAGCATTCTGTTACCAAATAACCTCAATTTATACCTTAAGGTGAGGGAGAGGTTTCACACTCAGGTAATGTAGGCAGTGTTATAGGCTTGCACATTTTAGTCTTTAAGATTTCAAACCCGAGCCTGGAAGATGAAAACTTCTGAATTGAATGGCTGGACGGAATACCTGAATTTAATCTGCTTAGGTTTGTTGCTGTCGTTAGTATATATTTAACCCATTCACATTTTTAAGTATCTTTGAAATGTTCATACGTCATACTAACCTATATTCTTGAAATTATACTGTAACGTGGATACCCATTGCTAGGCAACAGCTTGCTAAAAGCCTTCCCGCTTAAGAACGTGACAACAGTATCTCATCCATTGCTAGGTAATGGCCCGGTAAACACCTTTCTGCTTCAGCGAGTGACAACAATAGGGAGTCCATTGCTAAGCAACGGCGCGGTAAACAAGCTTCATCAGCAATACAGATTGTGCTTTCCGTTGGGTCTGTGCAAAGTGGTTGTGAGAGAAACGAATCGAGAAGCTAGTAGTAGTTGAGAGTACAAGAACGAAAATGAAGCATGTCTTAGTGAACTGTGAAAATTAGTGACAGCGCTATAATTGAATGTAATTGTGAATAAACGTTCAATAGACCCAATCGTCAAATCTAGAATCTACAATTATTAGTCACTTTACCCCTGATTACTTACTTACTTACTCAAGGAGCTGAACCCTTCTGGAGGAGCCGCCAATTCTGCAGCTACTCAAGAATTTCCCAGCATTTTATGGAAACCGAAGGTTCATTACTACGTTCACAAGAGCCCTCCACTGGTCCCTATCCTTAGCCATACCAATCCAATCCACACCATCCCATTCTATCTCTCTAAAATCCATTTTAATATTGTCCACGCACCTACACCTTGGTCTTCCCAGTGGTCTCTTTCCTTCTGGCTTTCCCACCAATATCCTATACGCATTCCTCGTCTCCCCCATTCGTGCTACATGCCCTGCCCACCTCAGCCTCCTTGACTTGATCATTCTAATTAAACTTGGAGAAGAGTACACGTTGTGAAGCTCCTCATTATGCAGTTTTCTCCAACCTCCTCTCACTTCATCTCTTTTCGGTCCAAATATTCTCCTCAACACCCCTTCTCAAACACCCTCAATCTATGTTCTTCCCTTAATGTCAGAGACCAAGTTTCACGCCCATACAGAACCACAGGCAAAATTATAGTTTTTTATATTCTAATTTTTATGTTTTTGGACAGCAGACGAAAAGACAAAAGGTTCTGAACTGAGCGGTAGCAAGCATTACCCGAGTTCAATCTCCTCTTAATTTCCTCCTGAATCAGGTTTCGATCTGTTATCGTTGTTCCCAAATACCTGAACTGTGCCACATTTTCAACGTTACCCCTCACATGTGACAATAATCTGAAATACTTTTCAACCCTTTGTGGAGAAGTCTCGAAGGCAGCCCATACGTATTTAACCTTTCTGACTCTTTCTCTTGATGGAATAGAATTACAGGAATAAATGTCTGGAGATTCGAAAGTAATCTTCTTTTTATGCCCTCATTTATGATTCCGACTCATCACTAGAAAATGTATCATTCGTTCTATGGCTGTCACCGTGAATATGAAACACTCTTACGGCGTTTCTGCTAGCCTCTTTGTAAGCAGAAAGCCTATCATGACTTTTAAAACCTTTAACACACAAACGCTTCATTCAGCATGCACAGAAATTGTTCTGTGATGTAGTCACAATTTCCATTTATCTGCCTAGTTACCAACTATATGCCTCTGTAACATGAACACGAAAAGCAAAATTTGCACCTTGGATGTTTTCAGAGATGTGAGATTGGGCATCGCGTGCAACACATTACTTAGAAATGGAAAACAAAGGACTTTGTAAAACAAGAGCAGCAAATGCTTACTGTTTGAGTACTTTTTCTTGTTCGTGTCTACTGCAGTGTTGTGTCCAGCTTAGCATAATTCTTTCTTTTTATTTCTAATGCATCAGAGAAAGTCGTTACTAGTACAGAATGAAATGTTATTACAGTAAAACTCTGGATATTTACGGTTCCTCATTGTGCCTGAATTAAGTAAATAGAATAAGTAGAAATATTTGTTGAAGTAGAAGCGTATCTATGCATAATTAAACTTGGGGCATTAGAGCTCAGTTGTGATACATATAAACATCAAAGGCAACGAACTCTTGTATAATTTTTGTAAAATTTCCTGAAAAGTTACAACTCGGCTGTTTAGAATACAGATTTATAGCGAATTCAGTACTTAACTAATCATTACGAGTCTACATGTTGAACGGTGATAGAACTCCGACGTTATTGATCTAGTGTTACATTTTTATAGATCTTAATTAAATTAAATTATTGAAATGAAAATCACAGTTATCATCATAGTCAGAGTTTTGGCAATTCCGTAAGCCGTTCCGGCCTCTGTTGTCCAGTAACCTATTCAGTGGTAATATTGAGATTTATTATCTTTGGGAGTAACGTATTTTCTGTGTACGGCAACGCCTCAGCAAACCCGGAAGTGTTTTTTTTTTAAATTCGCTTAGTGTGGGGGGGAGTGTAGTCCAACTGGGTCCACTCGGCACGGCAGCCACTGATTAGCCTATTGTAGCCTGCCCCGGGTGATTATGATGATGGAGAATTTGGTGGAATGAAGATTGGCAGGGGAAACCGAAGTACTCGGAGAAGACCCGCCCCAGCCCCACTTTGTCAACCAAAAATCCCACTTGACCAGATCCGGGATCGAACCGGGGCCACCGCTGTGGGAAGCCAGCGACTAACCGCTTGAGCTATGGCGCGGCCACCCTGAAGTTACATTTCTTGAAAGCACTGCAGTTGGAAAGACCAAGGTCTTATTGGAAAATGGGGTTTGGGATAACCGCGGCCGCTGTAAACACTCCATGAATCCCTGAGTAGCGTTCTCGCTTTCTTAGAAACAAGAAAGTACTTCTTTTTATTGCTAGTTGGGTGGGACTAAGTCCCTTGTACTGCGGCCACTTCTGGACTATTGTACCAGCCCCAGATGATAGGTGAGGTTGATTGTGGAGCAATTGGTGGAATGAAGATTGGCAGGGGAAACCGAAGTACTAGGAGAAAACCCGCCCCAGCGCCACTATGTCCGCCACAAATCCCACTTGACCAGACCCGGGATCGAACCCGGGCCGCCGCGGTGGGATGCCAGCGAGTAACCGCTTGAGCTATGACGCGGCCCAAGAAAGTACTGAATGACGTAAGAGTATTCTGAGAATACATGTTCAGTTCATGTTAAATGATGCGTTTAGAATCCAGAATTATGACCATGGCGTCGGTGACAATGACCGCGGTTGTGCTCCTGTTCCACCGGTTATTCCATGCGTATGAAAACTGTAAAGAGCGGAAACGGATACCGAGTTGGAAAGCCGGATACAAAGAGAAACTGCATATATTTGAAATCCTCGGTTGAGGAGTCACTGCTGTTACACTCCGCAGTAAGTAAGTAAAGTAAAGCTACCCCTGTAACAGGCCGTGAAGGCCCATAGGGTTGTGAGACGAGGGTCCGACATTATCCAGACACTCGGCTCAAAGATGGCGGTAAGGCTGTCAGCCTTACGCGCCGGCCGTGCTTTACTCCCCAGGAGAATTTTTTAATTAATTCGTGGTACTCATTTCTGTTAGAGGCTGAGTCGACCCCAGGACCATAGTGCGGCTGGAAGGATTAGGTCAATTGAAAAAAGAAATCCAGTGACCTCATCGGGACTTGATCTCGCGACCTTCCGGCTTGTAGCATAGTGCCTCAGCCAACATGGTACATTCCTATACTCCCCTCTACTCGTCTGTTCCCACGAATATTGGTAGTGATAACTTTCACTAGCGACAAGCGCAGTAATGACCATAAGCCAATCAAGTAAGCAACAGAAGCAGACGGAGAGCAAAGGCAGATACCTAGTATGAGCTTACCGCCGCTTCTCCATATTCGTACTTTACTTAGCTTTCGACCCTGAAGGTGAAGGCGATATGTTCCTCCGAAACGTCAGGGTCTCTCCGAACTACATGGCGTCTCAACCGAGAAGACAGTAGTTTTTTCTATCTTTGTTTCTGTCTTATATCTAAATTTTGAATAAAGGAAATATAACAATTTGCTAGTTAGGCTAGGTACACACACGGCGACAGTGGTCGTACGACGTCCGTACGGTTCATGTCGCATCAAGTAGTAGAATATAAAGTGTAACCTTAGCTTTCATACGTGACTACATGCGACATCTACCGTACGACAGTCGGAGAGTAAAGAAATGTATTTGGTCGCTCTAGTGTGAAAAGGAGGTCATGCGGCAAAAAGAATCGTACGATATTTTTCCGTACGACGGATGTCGCTGTGTATGTTCCTAGCCTTAGTGTAGCTTTGACGGTTTCTTCAACTCCCTATGGCCTCTTTCTTTGCGGACTTGGGCATGAAGGAGATAACAAAGTCTCTTAAGAGCAGAGCATTTAGACCAGATTTCTCACATGAACTCGAAACCGAGAGGCCTACACCACATTAAGTGGACAGTATTTGAAGACGCATGCGCATATCCGCTTTATGTCCCATAGTCGCGAACAAGTAAACAGAAGAAAGCAGTCTTCTGGGATGTGGCGCCATGTTGATATTGTTACCCGACATTTCGGAGGAACATATCCCCTCCATCTTCAGGGTAGAAGAAAAAGAAGAAATCCGCGAGCGAACCAGCGTGAGCAGGTGGAACAGACTGTTTTACTTCTACCCCGAAGATGGAGGCGATACGTTCCTCCGAAACGTCGGTTAACACTATCTACACGGCTCCACATCCCAGAAGACTGCTTTATTCATAGTCACCGCTATGAAAACGTCAAATCTTACTAAGTAAACAGAAGTTATGCATGATTCACGACTTACCTTGCTTCTTATATCTCAACATTTATGAATATTTTTTACCTCACAGTGACTACTCATATCGTCTCGACACTGCACGGAAGCCCTCATAATGAACAGAGCTTTAATAAAATTTGTTTTGAATTACCTATGCAGATCTCAGTCTTGAAATATCTAGATTCTATTTTGAACGCCAACGCGTCACGGCCTCATTCTCATTTTGTGATTCGCGAAATGTGTATTGCTGGATGCTGACGTTTCACATGGTGGAGTGTGGAGTCCAGTTGGGTCCACTCGGCACGGCGGTCACTGATTGGCCTATTGTAACTGCCCCGGGTGATTATGATGGTGGAGAATTTGGTGGAATGAAGATTGGCAAGGGAAACAGAAGTACTCGGAGAAAACCTGCCCCAGCGCCACTTTGTCCACCACAAATCCCACTTGACCAGACCCCGGGATCGAACCCGGGCCGCCGCGGTGGGAAGCCAGCGACTAACCGCTTGAGCTATGGCGCAGCCTTTGGATGTTGATGTTTCTTTGGTGGTCATAAATATGATTATGAAGATTCAATCCTAAAGATATAGACAGTATATTCCTCCGAAACGTTGGTAAACCCCTACCAGACTGTAAGGCGTCATATCTTTATAGTCATCGCCATCAAAACAGAAAGTCTCACTAAAAGGTGGGTAGTCAAGCAGTGGCTTCTTCCTAATGACTTTTTTCCTCATTTTCTGCTATTCACAAAGACCGTTGGAGAATTTGCGAGTTGTCAGGTTTGCTATACTGCTCTTTCGTTATTCTCTCTTGTGATGTCTATTTATCTTTAAGGATGTGTAAACTTATTACTGTTTCTTTCAGAGGATATCTAGGAGCAGATGTGTTTCATTGTGTTTGCTCCCACTAAGTGTTTGTTCTTCTCTCTGCCGAACTGAATAACACTAAATCATGCAATTTCTCATCATGTCTTTGCACAGAGCTAAAGAATATTAACTTGAACATGTAGTCGGGTATGTGATGGTCATTTGAAATCATCAAATATCCACTCGAGTGCGGTCGATAAATGACATCGTCTGTGTGCAACAGTGGTCCAAACGCCGTGCCCAGTATACAGTGATGTAGTTGCTTGTACGTGTGCTTATGTATATGTGAATGTAGACTAATCGCCATCACCTTCCATCCATCTATCACGTGAACTGTATTTATATTTAGGTTTAAGTTTGAATGAAATACATTTCTACACGTCAGTTTATTTCGTAGTTCCAACACACAGCGGATTTCCATTGAAATTTAAACGGAAACAATACGTATAAATTCGCCGCTTAAAATTTACGGTGACAGAAATTAGTACTTTTTTTCCCCTTGGCACTACAGACCCAGTGGGCCTAGGCCTACCTCCATGAACTTCTCCGTTCACTTCGGTTTTTCTAGATCTTACACATTCGGTAGGACTTCTTGGGCGGGTGATCAGCTCGTCGCAAGGCCTCTACAATTAGTACTTTTCTCATGCAATTGCTTTGGCTGGAAAGTTATGAGGAAACTACATACATATGTATCATTGCGAGAATCCCTGTTTTTGTTTTTCTTTTAACAAGGGATAATCAAACTGTTAGTTTTATTTTTTCAAGTTGTATTACTCATAACTTTTCATAATAAATATGAAATAAATAAATGAAATAAACCTTCAGTTTTCATAAAATATTGGGAAATTCTTGAGTAGCTGAATGACTGGAGACTTCCAAGAAGAACGTAACAAACATGATATTGGAAGAACCTACTCAAGACGCAGCTCATCACGAAGTTGACGGCTGTTAACTGCATGGAGCAGAGCTCTTCTGAACAAGATACTATTAGCCGCTCCTCAGGTATATAAATTCTGCACCTCTTGTGGAACGCGAAGGTTCTTGAACGCGTTGATAACCCTGTACTGCAACCCATACTGACCCACAGGTCACACTTTCACAGACTATTTTTAAGCTTTATTTTAATATCCACACATCTACCCTTAGGTCTAAGAAAGTGGTATTTGCCCTTAGGGTTTTGCAGATAAAATTAACTTAAGTAGACCCACAATTATTCTGCGCATGCGGGTTATATATCTCGCCTATTTTATGTTTCGATTTCATCACGTTAATGCATTTCGAAGTACGTGAATTATGAAACTTCTTATTATGCCCTTTATCCCATCAGTCTGTTCTGTACCCTTTCTAGTCCAAACCGTAGACCAATTCTCGCAAGCCTTCACTCTATGAAATATTATACTTGAGTGTCATGTTGTGTTCATTTAATCAATACACATACATTTAACACAACCTTGAATAATATTATCGTTAATTATATTCAGTGACCTACCCTGCTAGCTACATTATTTTCGACCTTAATGGTCAATAAAAGCAGTTTCGTTGGAATGATTACCACTAAAATTGGAAACATGTAGCTATTAATTGTAAGTTGGTATATGTAATCAATAACAGTTATATACTAAGTTGTGTTGGCTGTGCATGTTTGTAACCTCAATCGGTGTTATCCATGGGGTTTGAGGTGGGGGGGTGCCTCGTTCCGCACCTATATGAAATAGAGGGAAACGTGATAGTTTTGTGTGTACTAGGCTTCAGGACTTCTAATAAGAGGCAGAAATTCAGATTTAGAACTGAATTGTACAAATATTACCTGAATTTAAAGAACCGAGAGAACTCAGTCGGTATAGCAACTGGACTGTGGGCTCGACGATCGAGCGATCTGTGTTCTATTCCCTCAAGGGAATTCTCCGTGACTTCCTGATCAGCTCTGGGACTTACGCAGCATGCTGTATAATGGGTACTGGGGTTGTTTTGTGGGTGGGGTGGGGTTTAAGCAGCAGTGGCTTGAAGCTGACCACTCACCTTCAACTCGTTTTGAGATTGAGAATGGTCGTGCTGTACATCCACTCTGCCTTATTTCTTCATACGTGGTGCTTAAGTAACTAAATCGAGGGATAACATTAACTGTTTTATCATTATTTATATTTAACCTACTCTTGAATTCTTCGTTGATATAATTTAGATCACTGTTTTTTCCCCCTTGGCACTACAGCCGCAGTGGGCCTAGGCCTGCCTCCATGAACTCCGTTCACTTCGGTTTTTCTAGATCTTACACATTCGGTAGGACTCCTTGGGCGAGTGATCAGCTCGTCGCAAGGCCTCTACCTGTAGACAAACGCAGAAAAACGGGCACAAACATCCATGCCCTGAGTGGGATTCGAACCCAAGATCCCGGCTTCCGAGCGAGCGAAGACAGTGAATGCCTTAGACCGCTCGGCTACCGTGACCGGCTTAGATCACTGTTACTACCATATATTTGTATTTCCACTGCTTTTTAATACATTTGTAAGTTATACATGTATTTATATTGGGATTCTGCCCTGCATTGCTAATTAAAGCACTGGCGTCTTAAGACTATCGTATCATTCTGGATTGCAAATAAATTACTTTTTTTTTTAAATAGAATTATTTATTTAAAAATTTGTGAATATATTTTGCGTTTAAACAACGACCGAAACCTACGGACGTTCGACTACAAGCCGGGCTAGGGGAAGGCTGCATCTGGGTTACGTCACTCACCGCCTAAAGAGCAGGTTCTGTAACAAATAACACGTTTAACAAGAATTCATTTTTCTGCAAGATAGCAAGCAAAATAATTATATTACATTCTTTATCATTTGGAGGTGCCGGTTTTTTTTAGGTGTGAGAAAGTACTGGAAAGTCGGTTAGGATTACCATACTTTCACTGATGAGAAGTGTGAATGCTCCCAGAGTCATCAGGCAGTAAAATATGGTCAGGGATCCCGCGGGACTCAGAACAAAGAATTACTGTGCTGGCGAGGGTCAGCAGCAATTTAAACCACCGCCCGTAGTTCCACTCTGTAAAGTACATTAACATGATCGTGAAAGAATAAATTGGGTTTTTAATGTCATGTGAGGCTTCTGGAGAATTCTGTTTTCTTCTGCGAAGATGGAACCTTGAGATGAGAAATGAATTTTAGCCCAAGTTTGGAAAGTTGTCATTTTTACTAAGGAAAGTAACGGAAGCATAGCCTTCCGCATCTATGCAAGTACGTAATATACGACCCAACACTAGGATCACAGAACATGTAACCTTAGTGTTCGGAGTGCCACGTAAACGACAAGCATGAATCCAAGACATTACATGTAGATATCCAGCACGCGCAGTTGTTTCGGCAGTACTGCAGTATGAAAGCAAAACCATGTTGCAGGCATACAAGCAGTTCCCTAGAAGCACGAGTGTTACTCCTGAGAGAGGTGGGATAATTTCGCGTGGGTAGAAACAGTCTATAGTAGCAGTTAACACATAGATCACGTCTGTATGACCACGATTTGTATTTATATTCACAGTTTAATTCGTATCTGCGTTAATAATTGCAAATTAGTCTGTTTACAAAGCTGCTGATCCGAGATTTCTTGAGATTTATAGAATGCTTAGGCAAGCCGTATTTAAGAATCATATGTGAATAAGACCTATTTAGAGTAAAATATGCTCGGTATTTTTCATGCACGTCTTATTAATAAATGATAGGGCATTTAAGATATCAGTCTTTAATCATTAGGTTATTATTAGCTATAATATACAAATTAAAATTCATCGTAACAAAGCCGTATCTACAGACTCAAGCATTTCAGAAAACCTGTTCTGCGACCACTGTGCTGCTTGCTTCACAGGCACGAGTTAAACTTTTCTGGTCCAGAATTCATGTGGCATTAACTTTGTATAGCGATCTTAGAGATGAAAATAACTTAATATTATCTCACAAAAACATTTGGTTTTAATTGAAAAGCTCGTTAAAGTCCAATAAAATATACGTCTAGTTAAATTTTTTGTTACATCTCGTTGAGAAGATTGCATGATGACAAAATCGGCCATAACTTACTGACACTATGGAGCAAAATTCTTGTTCAGAACTTGAAAGTGGCCTAGTTGATCAAGAAATTCCTCGCTTTTTTGGGGGGGGGGGGGAAATCCAAGCACTTAATATCGTGTTCACAAGAGTCAACCAGTTGTCAGAAACCGAAGCTGAATGAAGCCTTCTGCAGTCTCACATTCTGTTTATTTCTGTTTGATTTTCAAATTATATTGTTTGTCCATCTACTCCTGAAGTCTCTCAAATGGTCTTTTTCCTTCAGATATCAAGATTGAACTACTGTAAACATTTCTCCTGTTCTCGATACATACTGTGCTAACCCCCCGCGTGTCTCATCCTCCTTGACTCGAATAATATTTCGTGAAGAATGTACAGAATGAAGCTTCTCACATAAATTTCTCCTCTCTGCAGGCACTTCCACTGTCTTAGATCCAAGTATTCTCCTCAGCACCCTCTTCTCAGATACTCTGTCAGTGTTCTTTCCTTAGCGAGAGATCAAGTTGCCACCCGCAATGGACATGAGGTAAAGGCAGTTTTGAACGAAATCACAATACGTGACTGCTCGTATTCCGCGGGTCTACTATTCTCTTTTTAAGTGATATATCTATTTGATCGCATCTTCAGGTGTTATATTATATATTTACATACGGTTTATGTAAAAACATGTGCACAATTTTCAACTGATTTGAATCGACTGAAGGCTGAAGATTTTCGGAAGGTCTTCGATTCAGATCTGTGTCCTGAAACATGCTGTCTCTACCAGTGTCTCGAAGAGTTGAATGCGTCTTTAGACAAATCATGACGTATGCCATACTAAATCGACTTTGTAATTGAGGAGGACTGAGGAAAATACCGACTCAACAGTCAGGCAACTCAGGTCTGGTATGTGCACTTTCGTGCTTCGAACTAGAGATCCGCGGAGATTTTGAAGCTAGTTATAGTAGCCCTGAAAAGTGTGCTTCATGAACTCTTTAAGAGTCAGCGATATGTGAACTGCCACTGTAACTGATTTCCAGAGAGCGCGGTTAACATGGGTTCTCAATTTTACACGTCGTGGGCGACTACTTAAATTGACGAGAAAGGAATGAGGAAGGAAGAAGAGGGGGGGGGGAGGATGAATGCTTGGCACATGTGAAAAGAAAAGTGTTCGTGACATGTGAAAATTTAACGTTACATGCCCGGTTGAGCGTATGAAAATTTCATTATGCGCGCATTTAGCGCCATCGCCACTTCCGCCATTCGGGCGCTGTCGAACGGAACTACTACGGGTCGGCATGAAAGCGGCCCGCTAACATGTGACGTTGATGAATGATTCCGGTTATGAGTACATCTTGAAATAATTTCCACGTTGTTAATGTATTTATTGTTTAATCCGGTACTGGAATATGTGGGTCGGGAACACGTTTAAAGGTTCGGCCACTCAGAGCGCTACGCTATGTTCGCTACGTACGCTACGTACGCTGTGTACACTCTGTGATGCCGGTAACATAGGAAACATAGCGTACATAGCGTACGGAAGTCTGTGTGGCCAGTCACATTGGCAATAAAGGGAGATATTTTTCTGTTCGTATAGCTAACATAGCGGACGTAGCGCTCTGTGTGGCCGAAACTTAACACGGGGATAATTGAAGAGCGCGTCACAGCACGTACGAGTAACATTTATGTTACAAACGACTGAGAATCTTAGGAGTAAACTACATTACTATTGCTTCATTCGGATTCCATTTGTCGGCAAATTTCACGTAATACTGGTATACTGAAAAGTAGATATATAGGGATCTAAACTTTAATATTATCCTTTATTTCATCCTCTTTTTATGTACTTATTTTCTTATTTTTCTTTTCCTCTCTCTTCTTTTCCTGCTCTCGTTTTAGTTCTCCCTGTCTTCCTCCTTATTCTTTTCCAGTCTGGCCGTCTTTTTTCGTATTATTACACTTCCAGTTCTCCCCGGTAAGAAGCTGGCGCTTAGCGGCCGGCGCAGAGGAAGTGGATAGACTTGGATGTCAATACATTTCAGTAATCCTAATATGACATACACCGACCACTACATTTTATATTGATTTTAAGGAATAAGACAACCACCAAGTTTAACAAGTTTTACTAAAAACTTAAATAAATATCGTCACAAATTAATTTTCATTCTCATAAGAACATCTACGACCGCCTCTCTCAGAGTTCCTGGCTACAGATCCAGAGGTCCCGGGTTCGATTCCTGGTGCTACAAGATTTTCTGAGAAGTAGTGGGTCTGAAACGGGATCCACTCAGCCTCGTGAGGATAATTGAGGAGCTATTTCAAAGAAATAACGGCTCCGGTCTAGGGAACCGAGATTAACGGCCGTAGGGAACCGTTGCTTTGACCACGTGACACCCTCTATCTTCAAACGTTGGCACTAACTTTGCCAACAAGCGGCGTTCGCTCAGTCGGTATAGTTCACTTGCGGACTACAGGCCACGGAGTTAACATCTACAGAAGCTTGTATGATTTGCTTACCTATGAATTAAAATTATATGTAAGACACACAACAGCCCCGACAGAGTCCAAATGACCACCAAAAGACAACTTGCAACCCGCTTAAATGGGAGAGTTCATAACATCATACCCACCTAGGAGAGAACCAGACCAGAGCGACCATTATACCAGCGTATTAACTAATAGATACATACATATATGTATATGTATATTTTAATCGTAATTCCGAACTTAATTTAATTTAGCCTTCAACTAGATATACAGTAATTTAAATAATCGAACTAAGATGTGGATAATACCAAGAGTTTTGTTACGAAACATAGTACTACATGTTATATAGTCATGTTCACAATATGGATCCATATTTAAAAAACAGGTTCAGGCCCTAATCACAGACAGTACATCTGATGATTGAGTTTGAGTCGAAACATGTTGTGTTTTAAGGTTTATAATTTAATTATAAATAATCTACATTTATATATTTTTATAAGAAATGTTTGTGTCGTCGGATGTAAAAAATACTCAAGGTACTTGACACAACAGGGTGCAGCACGTGACGATTATACGTGAGTAGTCTTAAAAATATAACATACATTGAGGGTGTTTCAGAACAGGGTGTTGAGCAGAATATTTGGACCGAAGAGGGAAGAAATGACAGGAGGTAGGAGAAAACTGCATAATGAGGAGCTTCAAAACTTGTACGCTTCTCCAAGTATAATTAACGTGATCAAATCAAGGTTGATGAGGTGGGCAGGGCATGTAGCACGAAAAGGGGAAAGGAGAAATGTTTATAGAATATTTGTGGGAAAGCCGGAAGGAAGCAGACCACTGGGAAGACCAAGGCGTAAGTGGGTGGATAATATTAAAATGGGTCTCAGAGAAATAAAATGGGATGGTATGGTATGGATTGGATTGATCCAGCTCAGGATAGGGACCGGTGGAGGGCTCTTGTGAACATGGTAATGGACCTTCGGGTTCCATAGAATGCTGGGAAGTTCTTGAGTAGCTGCACAATTGGCAACTTCTCAAGAAGGGCTCAGCTCCATGAGTGAGTCTTAAAATTATACAGTATGCATTTCTTCCGAATAAAGCACTATGTTACGGTATATAATTTGGTTTCTATGGCTTCAGGGATGCGTTGCTAAATTGATTTTTATGTTACTCTTCGTTCGAAGTACTGGGAAATATCATGCTGGTAATTGTTTTACATCCCTTGTTACTCCTTCATGTGCAGATATGCTAGTAGAGATGTCAATAAAGTGAATAATTTAAAATGCACGAGTAAGCAACTCCCTTACACCGTACGAGCCTCTGAATATGGGCCTATGGGACCGAGATGTGTAAGCTGATAATATTAATGATTCTGTATTTCAGCGTCCCGTTGCAATTGTTCACATTAGCGTCCATTTGTCTATATCCGTCTAAATTGCAAGACTTGCTTTACACTTCAATATATTCTTTCGGCCACAAGGGACCATCTTCAGATGTTCTATTACAGATATTCATTGTAATTTAATTTTAAAGTGAACTGGAACAGCGAAACAGTGTAACAGTTTTAACAAGGTCTTGATTGAATATCTGTAATAGAACATCTGAAGATGGTCCCTTGTGGCCGAAAGAATATATTGAAGTGTAAAGCAAGTCTTGCAATTTAGACGGCTATAGACAAATGGACGCTAATGATAATATTAACTTAAATTTTTAGTGTAGTTGTTAAATGTATGAGAGTGTGTGTTCTGACTCGCCAAAACTTAATGAATTTGTCATAAGAGAGGAGAGAGACAATTGCAAAACGAAGGGGTCAATAATTTTTATTCCACCAAATATTAATATCGTGATTAAATGAAGAAGGAAGGGTGGGACAGGCCGCAATAAAAAGACGGAGGAAAGGGAAAACACAAAATTTTGTTCGGAAAACCTGAAGGGAAGAGGCCTCATGGCAAACTTAGACGAAGATGGGAGTTTAATATTATTAAATTAATCTTAAAACATAAACAGGATACGAATAGGATGAAACTGGCTCAGGATAGGTTCAGTGATGAACTGTTTTGATATGTTATGAATGTCTTGATTCCATAATCATTTTCTCCATTTAGGTCTGTTGATGCTCGAAGTTCGCAATACAGCATCTGTTTGGACAGAATATAATTCGCACGCTTTTTCAGTGTTAAATTCGGCATGGACACAATTACGGAGTGTTCAGGTTAACATACTGAGAAATGGGTTGTCTGTTGACGTTCCATAGAGCGGGATGCAGTAAGGACAGGCGCCGGCTCCCTTCTGAACCGAGATCTTGAAAGGTTAATTGAAAAGTTGAGCAGAGTCCCGGCGAAAGGCAGCGCAAAGGACAAGCGAGGAGGGAACGTTGGGATATCAACATAATAATAACATGGCGTTCAGGGATGAGGGAATATAACCCTCAAGATGAAAATCTTTACCCCTTTAAAAAGCTATTCGATTTTTACCAGATAATAAAGACGATGAGATATTCTCTTTCTTTTTTTAACATAAGGCGGAAGTTCATCTGGGTGACGTCAGCGCTGAAGAATGTGCTAAGTGAATATTTTCACTTCTCTTTAATAGAGATAAAGACGTCTCGTCTCTCTGGCTTATGCGCCTAGTAAGAACGAATTGTTCCAATTATCGCTGTCAGGACTTCAGCTGTGCTTCTGGATAATAAGCCTTGTCATGAAGCGTAAGCTTCGTCTTATAGTTCCTTCCAGAATAGACGGATGAGTAAGAATTGGTGGTCTAGTTAATTTTAATAAAACGAGAGAATGAAAATTACAGATGGAAGAAAGGAATGGAAATGAGGCGGAGAAATAAAAAAAAAAAAAGAGTAAGAGGGGGAAGGATAAAAAAAAAGGAAAAGAAAACGACAATAGAAGTTCCCGGATAGAGCGAGATATTTTACATTTTTAAGCTTCAAAAATACTCAGTACATTTAGATTAAATTTGTTATTAACGTCTATATGAAACGTCGTTTAATAAGTTTAAATAGGCTAATTTCGATACACTAGAACCCATGTTTTACATAAAGCTGAAATCGAACTTTGTCAGCCTTCTCAGACACGGCTTATTATACAAAACATTGTTAAATAAAATAAAGTAATTAAAGAGCTACTACTTTTATTTTAACAATTTTCGATGTAGTGATTGTGTAGCACATTAAAATGTAAACATTTTTTGTTCTTATTCCACGTTACGTATAGTGTTATGAGCATTCCTTCAGTACGTAATAATATGTGATCTTAAAGGCCAGCGAAGCACAGGAGACTGGTCGAAGCACGTACACGCACTGCTAGGTCCATTCAACTCTTCTGAGCAGCCTTGTCGAAGTTACATCGCATAGAAACTTAAGTAAAAAATCATAGACTTAACTACACCGAACCGCTACGCTGCACCTAAATATTTTCAGTTCATACAGTAAAACTGTTTATCGGCTGTCACGTTTCAGGGGCACGCGGCAGCGTAGTTGGTTGAGGCATTATGTTACATGCCTCAAGGTCGTGGGCTCGAGTCCCGATGAGGAGGTTTTTTTAATTGACCTAATCCTCTAACAGAAATGAGTATGCTTGCCACCTGTTATTATCAGGATATTCAAATCTAGATTGTTGAAACTGACTAGTCAAGTAGCTCGGATGAATATAAAAGCATAACAGAAGTTTTGCCGGGAAACACATTAGAATGTGACTGCTTGGAAGACAGGAGTAGGAAAAATAACATTAACACAATCCTGAAGATATATTTTGTGAGGACAGAAGATACATGTTTGTCGTATTAACGGTGTTAGACATTCAATTTCTACGAACCATCGAACTGTATAAGATTTGATGATTTCACGGCGGTGACTATGGAGAGATGTGTGTAGACTAACCGGTATGAGCAGATGCAAATAGACTAATAGTCTAATTAGTCTATTTGCATCTGCTCACACCGGTTCTTCGCTTGCAGATTTTCTTTTTTCTTCTACTCTGAAGATGGAGGCGATACGTTCCTCCGAAACGTCGGTTAACACAATATCTTCACGGCGCCACATCCCAGAAGACTGCTCTCTTCATAGAATTGTAAATTGTCAGAATGAATAATATGGGAAACGTGAGACATGTCTTAGCTCATGTATATACAGACCGACCCAAAAGTCAGATACGTTACAACATTCCCTCGTGTTAACGAGAATATTCAGATTTAAACCTACAAGTCAATTTATAGAAAGGTATCATAGCGTTGCAAGTTGCACCTCCAACATAGATAATCTCTTTTCGAAAAATTTACGAAAATTCTTCAAATAATAAAGAAATTTCTAATGTATTTTATTGTAGATTTTACTAAATAGTGAAATGGCTTTTTTACCAACCTGTATTTCAGCCATAAAATCATAAGTATAACGTTTAGAGTCAAGAAGTACTGTAACTCAGTCGGTAAAGTAGCTGTCTACAAGACCAAGAGATTAAGTTGCATTACGGGCAGAGGAAGAATTTTCCTTGTCATAGTCGTGCCCAGGACTGTGGGACCCACATAGCTTCACACCAGTATGTACCGACGGATCTATTTGAGGCACTAAAGCGGTCGATACATCACAACTGACCTCTGTTCAGTGCCGAGAAGCATGTGTATAGCTGAAGTCCATTACTCTGGTACACGGTTACTACGTTGCCCCATATAGAAACCGTGAGATCACTGGCCTGATTTATTCAGTGGCAAGACGGGAGAGAGAATTTCGTGTTCGAACACGATTTGTCAAGAAGAATTCAATACTGACAGTTGAGCGTTATTGTTCCACAACTTGTTTCCGTTGACAGATTATGACACTAATTTAAAACTATTTGTATTGGATAAATCTATAATTCTCTAAACCTCTGACTTCATGAATATGTTCCTAGATTATGTGTAATCTAGACGCCTTTACGAAATATGGCGGCTGAGTAGGTCTTTAAACTACAAAGTGATTGGTTAGAAAATGTACGAGTACAAAAAATGGGGCACCCGGTAGCGTAGTTGGTTGAGGCACTACGCTACAAGCCGGAAGGTCGCGTGTTCCATTCCCGATGAGGTGATTGAATTTTTCAATTTAACTAATCCTTCAAGCCGCACTATGTTCCTGGGGTCGACTCAGCCTCTAATAGAAATGAATACCGGCAATCTTCCTGGTGGTAAAGGGCGGCCGGTGCATAAAGCTGACAACCTCACCGCCATCTGTGAGCCGACTGTCTAGAAAATGTGGGATTCTCGACATCTCACAACCCTATGCGTCTTCACGGTCTATTACAGAGATATCTTTACTTTTTTATGAGAACAAGAAGTACGGGCCTCAGCTACTCGAAGCAAACATGAATTGTAATTAGTTTTTGCTTAAAGGAAGATTACGTTTGATTAATTTTGTTTTCTCTCGGAACTTGAAGTAAGTAAGAAATATTTCAGGGCATAGGAAAGTCCTGAAGAACTTAATTTTACCTTATAGGAGCACTTTTCAATGCAGCCCTCTACGCCTATTCCGAAACAGTGTCTATAGATTTCTGTTGGTTTTTCAGAGTTTATTAACCATTATACAAAATGATTCTAAATTACTGTCGGGGTTTCCTTTTATAGCCCACGGAATCTCCGAATCACTCTGTACGTTTTTGACGGATTTGGAACTTCTGCTTGTTCGCCTTACGTCAGCTACTTCGACGGCTCTGAGAAATGACTGGATAAAGTCAGATCAGCAGGTGTATTGTACCCACAGAAAAGTTCTGTAGTAACTCCGCATCTTTCATTTTGAAATATCTGTATTGATTTTTTGAAGTCAAGACAAAATAAGACTGTGTGTGTCGGAATATTTAGAGAAAATATTTTTCAAATAATTACTGTGTTAATTTCACTAATTAAAGCTGCATATAAGGTGATGCCAGAGTGGGAATCAAACCCGCAATCTGCAGCTTGCAATGCCCGGAAAATTATAACCTGTAATCACACGAGATTGCCGGTCACGGTAGCCGAGCGGTCTAAGGCGTGCACTGTCTTCGCTCGCTCGGAAACCGAGATCGTGGGTTCGAATCCCACTCAGGGCATGGATGTTTGTGTGCGTTTTTCTGTGTTTGTCTACAGGTAAAGGCCTTGCGACGAGCAGATCACTCACCCAAGGAGTCCTACCGTATGTGTAAGATCTAGTAAACCGAAGTGAAACGGAGAGTTTCATGGAGGTAGGCCTAGGCCCACTGGGGCTGTAGCGCCACAGGAAAAAAATCACACGAGATTATTTTGTGATCTGCAATTCCAGCTTTGAAAATTTTCCATAGGCACAGTGTAGGATAAATCTTCCTGTTATCTGACAATGCAACTAGCAACCGAATGCCCTCAATCTGCGTGCAAAAGTGCGTCATGATCATATCGCTCTCATTTTTCTGTTTAATGTTACGTCATGATAGGATAACACAACAAAAATATATTTCAAGCTGGCCACCTTTGGCTTACGTGGTTAACATTTGCGTCTGTAGACGAGTATCAGTGCTCCTCGCTTGTATCGGGGACCCAATTAGTATCTCGGGCAAGATTTCTACTATCTCTGCTAATAAGTTTCACGGTTTACTTAATTAGTTCGGCCCTAATATCATTAAACAACTTCGACCATTTTCTCTTCCGTCGTTTTAGTTCACCATTCATTATCATCGGTTCCTTCCATTCATTGGTACCGAATATCACTCTTCATTTTCGAGAAATTCCGACCCGGGGTTAAGTTCTTCTGACAGAGGTTTGTAGTTATTTTCCTCTATGCATAAATCCAGATGCTGGTATAGTACTTCAAATTAGGCCACGGTCTCTTGCTTCCATATACTTGCAAATCCATTTTTATTTAATCATTCTATCATTCGATACTGTGTAATCTGAGCTATTTAAAGCATTGTTAATTGGACACGAGAGAAAGGAATGAACAATATAAAATTAATCATCGAATGTCATAAATGGCTTTAGCGTTGATAAAGGTCATATATTGTCGATTTATTTCCCGTTTAAATGATCCTCATTCGCACAGGATAAACTTTGACTTATTATAGAATATATTGTCACGTGTCTGAATGACTACGATGAGGTTCTGGGTTGGTGAATCAGTTTATTGGATATTCAGTAGTTGTAACTATAATTAATTGTAGCACTTTCAAGATTACTGTAATTATAATATATTAAGTCTTCAATTCACACGATAAGTCTTCACAGGTCTCTGTGAATTTCTCGTGGCTGTCTCCCACTGAGAACTGAACTGAACTGCTGGTGTTATTCTCGTTATATACTCCGCACGGACCACGCACAGAAAACACAATTTTGCTGTTGCATAAGGAAGACCATACAGAGAACAAGTCACGTAATTCCTAGCCAGCGTCTTCATTGGTGCACTGCTGCCTAGCAAAGCACAGTAACATTCGTCCACTGAGACACATCTTCCATTGTTGCACGTTAACCGTGTTTATGGAGCCGTTGCCTAGAAACGCTTTCAGCAAATCCGTTACAATATAATACACGTACATCGGAGTAATATTTATGATAATATAGTGTACACCTGATGATGGTCAACCTCAGCCGAAACATGTAGTGTTCAATAAAATAAAAACTGATTGATCTGTTGATACATTTAATTTAATCGCTTGTAATGTACAACAAAACCAAGCGTGTAGTGTGAAGGTATAGAAACTTCTAAACCCCCTAATTCTTAGAATTTTGGTTTGGGATGGAAGGTAAAGAAACCATAAATATTAGAACATTTCATCATTCGCTCCCGAGGATAGTGTGCCGGAGAAGACATAGCTGGAATACTGTCAGTAGTGCTAATTTTTGTCTTGGCCCACGCCTGGATTCAAACCATAACACCATAACACATACATTATCGGGAAATAGGCAGACAGTGGCACGTTCCCTCTCACCCTTTCCGCAGGATATGCATGTCTGAATGTGATGATAAAATGAATAACTCCAGCTTTCAGTTAGGAGCCAGTCTTCCGAAGTGACAGTCCTAGCGGATTAATAATAGTACTTACGCGGACCACATGTTAAGCCGGGTCCAGACTTGTTGCGTATCCCTGTATCGTATCTCCGTTGCGTGTCGTCCAATGCAACGCGACAAAATTTTGCGTCCAGACTTGTTGCATATCCCTCTTTTTATATTCATCAATTAAATATATGCTCTCCTTACTCCACTCCATTCAGAGTATATAAACAGAGAATCACAAACAGAAGAACGCACACTGGTGATGACTACACTCCAACTGTCTGGAGCTGATAAGCAAAGCGCGATGCAGCCGCCTATACGTCCAGACTGGCACCACTGCAACCCGAGTCGTCCCTTTGATGCGACGGGAAAAGACCGCCAAGCGAGCGAACAGCCCGTTGCGTATCATTTTCCAACGGAAGGATGATACGGGGTACCGTCCACACTGATACGATACGGGGATACGCAACAAGTCTGGACCCGGCTTTACCAGTATTACAAAATTGTTATTATGTGGAGCCTGGACTGATGTTGGTACATGCTGCTGACGGATGGGTCTGCCCAGCAAAGGTAGCAGGCGTGTATATTGCAGTATGTATGATTCTGCAAAGCTTTGTGACAGTGGCTGGTTCATTACACATCCGTTATGTTGCCCATTCCTCATTATGCAAAGTGCAGGTAGAGTGCTTCAGGCATTGGCCGCAGACAACTCTTTACGCCATTCATTACCATTAGATTACACGAGCAGCTTGGTGTTATTCTAGTTCTTACATTCGATGTTACTTCCTGCAGTAGGAACCACTGCAGGTCTACTGAAAGTGTAGCAGTCGATATGTGTTCGGTCCGGGCTTCGGTCTGGATATCGGCTACGTAACTTGGTTTATCGTGTTTTTCTCAGTCTCACCAGGAAGAATTTCGATAGTACCTCTGTTAGAGGGGCACGCTGTACCGTAGTTGGTTCAGGCACGATGTTAGAAGATGGAAGGTTACGGGTTCGAGTCCCGATGAGGTAACTGATTTTTTTTTTCAACTGACCTAATCCATCGAACCGCAATATGATCCTGTAGTCGACTCAGCTTCTCACACAAATGAGTACCAGGAATCTTCCTTAGGGGTAAAGGGCTGCCGGCGCGTAAGGCTGACAACCTCACCGCCCGCTATTAGCTGATTGTCTAGAAAAATGCGAGAGCCTCGTCGTCTCACAACCATATGAACCTCCAGGGCCTGTTACAGGGATAGCTTTACGTTTTTACCTCTATTGGGCCATGACCGTTTCCTTTCAAATCCCTTCTCATTCATTAGTCACCCCATCACCCAAAGCTGCATAGTCGCTGTACTAAGCGCGTCGTTAAATAACCTACGATGAAAAAATAATTTTAATTCTCAGAGGTTGCTGTGAGTAAAATCGATGGTGTGAAACAGCGATAAGAAATAATTATAAATTCTCTAACGTTATTTGGGCCGTAAGGAAACGTAAAGCTATCCCTGTAACAGGCCGTGGAGGCCCATATGGTTGTGAGACGTCGAGGCTTCCACATTTTCTTGACAGACGGCTAGCAAATAGCGGTAAGGTTGTTAGCCTTACGCGCCGGTCGTCCTTCACCCCCAGGAAGATTCCTGGTACACTGTTCTGTTAGAGGCTGAATCGACCCCAGAGACATAGCGCGGCTGGAAGGATCAGGTCAATTGAAAAAAATCCAGTGAAATCATGGAGAATCGAACCCGCTACCTTTCGGCTTCTTGCATAGCGCCTCAACCAACTACGCTACTGCGTGGACCCCTATATTAAATTTGTCTGAGGCAGAAGATAATACTGTTTATTGTACTGCACAGTCCGTCACCAGTGTAACAAATTGCTCCTTCTTTCTTACACTTTCACTTTCGGCGCTTGTTTCCGCCCTAAATGGCCATCTTCAGGTGCCATACTATGCTGAAACTGCCACACTGCGCTAGTATTGTCCATTCATAACATATGCGAATGCACGCTTCGTGATTCGAACCGTCACAGTTGTGGTCTAACTGGTATTTGCTAAAATAGCACACGCTGTAGTTCATCTAATCCAAATCAATAAAATCTATTAAAATTTTCTGTTAAAATTTCTTTTAATTTTGTAAAATTCTTATTACACCTCAAAAGGTGCGACGTCCACTTGTTTTAATTTGTATTCTCTACTTCAGATATTTAATGCGGCAGCTTCTTTTACAATTTTTAAACGAAATTTTAACAGAAAATTATAATAAATTTTATTTATTTAAATTGAGTGAACTACAGCTCGTGCTATTTTAACACATAGCAGTTAGGACTGTGACAGTGGTGTAAGCTGTACAGAACTATTAGGCTTATTTTGGACTCTATTTTGTCTTATATATACCAGACGATGGATAAAGTCCAAAATAAGCCTAATAGTTCTATACATACCGGTCAGACCACAACTGTGACAGTTTGAATCATGAAGGGTGCAGTTACATATGTGATGAATGGATAATACTAATGCAGTGTAGCAGTTTTAACATAGTAAGATATCTGAAGATGGCCACTTAGGGCCGAAACGTGTTGTGTCGAATGTGACTGTGTAAGAAAGAAGGAACAATTTGTTGCATTGTTGACAGACCGTGTAGTACAATAAACAGTAGAAGATAATTTTTAATATAAATGCCGTGCAATATTATATTCTTGTTACTTGCCATAAAAACATATCTTAAATTCTGTACTCCCCACCGTTTATTGCCCCAACTTCAAAGAGTTAGGTCACGCACGTGCTTTGGCCCATTTGAATGTGTAATATCGATCTCAACTACTTCCTTCATCTGCCTCGAAATTTGTTTATTCACTGATGTGTACACTACTTACTTGTCAATCGAGGAAGAACTCAAACTTAAGCTACTTCGAAAAAGCTGCTGACATTTGAATGGCACACAGTCTTCTGGGATGTGCTACTTAAACAGTTGCCAAAGTAAACCTATCTTCGAGGCCGCGCCATAGCCCAAGCGGCTTGTCGCTGGCTTCCCACCGCGGCAGCCCGGGTTCAAGCCCGGGTCTGGTCAAGTGGGATTTATGGTGGACAAAGTGGCGCTGGTGTAGGTTTTCTCCGAGTACTTCGGTTTCCCCTCCCAATCATCATTCAATCAAATTCTCCATCATAATCACCCGGCTAAGGTACAATAGGCCAATGAGTGGCTGACTTGCCGAGTGGATCCAGCTGACTCCATCCCTACTCATCATCATCAGTAATCTGCCAAGACGACAGGTCCACAGTCTCTTCCAAAACAATTCCTCCATTTAATGCGATCTAGAGCTTTCTCCTTCAAATGACAGTATCCTCTTCTGTCCCCAAGGTCATCCAGCATCTTCTTACGTCTTCTTCCTCGTCTTCTTGTCACTTCTATCCGCCCCTCTATCTTTCCTTCGATAACTTCTTTTAGAAGGCAGTTTCCATCCCTACTATGGGAATTAAAAAAAAAATTAAATGCCTATCTTCAAGGCCCCGAAGAAGGATGCAGTACTTTCATCCGAAACGTTGGTAACCATCTGTCGAGGTGAACTGCCTGACATCTCAAAGGACTGTGATCTTAATTGTTTTGTGCCATCTGCAGGATGAAAGATGATGAGAGTATGTTCGCCTGAACTGATGATACCCACGTACCAGACTACACGATGTCATAATTCAGGAAAGTACAATATGAATTTTCACACTTTAGCCTCAGGTCTGATTTATTTTGAACTGAGTATAAACTAGAGATCAATTATCTCTTTTATCTGAGGTAGTAACCAGTCTGTCTTTTACGCGGTTTGACACGACTTCGCTTTTCTTTAAGAAAGACATCGTTTGGTATTCTTTACTCGCGTCATACCGTGATACATGATTAATCGGTTTATGTATTGATTACTTCGCCTTTTCTTCTGCTCGATGGGTACCACATTGTTGCCAAATGTTCATATTTCCCACTAGACGTCAATTCACATTTTTCTTGCTCATTTCTGTTATTCTTGAAGTCTTTGCATAGAAGTCAGTAACGCTACTATCTTAGTGACACATTAAGATATTAAGTTAATCCCAAGGGTTTACAAATTATGCTAAGGCATTTTAGACAAGCATAGAATTCCGCTGTGAAGCCTCTAAACATTGTTCTTATTTCTTACTGCATAAGAGTTTGACCCTCTTTTTCGCAAAGTATTTGAAACCATGAAGAAAGCAGTCTTCTGGGATTTGGCACCGTGTATATGTGGTGTTAACCGACGTTTCGGAGGAATGTATCGCTTCCATCTTCAGGGTAAAAGGAAAATTATAAGAAATCCGCAGCCGGTCTCTTCGGCTGCGGATTTCTTATAATTTTCCTTTTACCCTGAAGATGGAAGCGATACATTCCTCCGAAACGTCGGTTAACACCACATATACACGGTGCCAAATCCCAGAAGACTGCTTTCTTCATAGTCACCGCCGTGAAAACCTCAAATCTTACGTATTTGAAACCAGTGTCCCCAACTTAATACAGTGACTTCTAGCACTTGAAATATAAGTTTAAACGTGCATTTGTTTGGACTTTAGGATTTTTCACATTCAACAGATATAATGAAACCCGTTTAATTTAACACTGGAAATACATTTTAAAACGTTACTAAAAGTTTTAGAATTTTTAGATTTGAAATAAACAGTGAAACTCATTGAGCTTTAGTGGAAGAGAGAGGGTGTAGGATATGCATGTTATATAAGATTTTTATATAATCTAATCAGAAAGAAACACTGTAACCCATTGAATGTTATCATTGGGTATATTAATTATATTGTCACGTGTATTACTGACTAGTAGACGGTGTTTGCATCGGTGAGTCAATTTATTGGATATTTACTAGCCGTAACTACAATGAGTTACGAGTGTAACAATCTAAGGATTACTGTAATTATAACACATAAATAAAATTTGTCTTCGCTCGCTTGGAAACCGGGATCGTGGGTTCGAATCCCACTCAGGGCATGGATGTGTAGTTTGTGTGTGTGCGTTTTTCTGTGTTTGTGTAGAGGTAGAAGTCTTGCGATGAGCTGATCACCCGCCCTAGGAGTCCTACCGAACGTGTAAGATCTAGAAAAACCGAAGTGAACGGAGAAGTTCATGGAGGTAGGCCTAGGCCCACTGGGGCTGTAGTGCCAAGGAAAAGAAAATTTTTACATCTGCTTGCACTAGTCGTTCCTAGGTATCAGTTCAGAACTATGGCTGTCTTGACAATGTTTCCACTATCCGGTTCCTGTCAAGGGATTTTACACAAGTACTATAAAAGTCTCAATCACACACTCCCAATATCACTGTACTACAGCACAGATAAAGTCTTAAAATCACCAGTTAAATTTTCACAGACCGACTTCTAATTCTTCATCCACTACAAACTTCCCATGGCTGGCTTTATTTCTTCAGTCTAATTCGGTCAACTGCCCAGGCTTGCTCTTTGCTTGGTATACTCCTCCAGCTTAGCGCTATAGTCCGGTCGCTTACTCCTGCAGCTTTGGAATTCTGCTCACTTATATAGACGCGGCAAGGACACGGACCTACAGAAAACATATCACGTGATCGCTATCCACCCAGTCCATTGGCATGCTGGCTGCTTCCTACAGAAAACACGTTATATGACAGCTATCCACTGTTGCGGTGACGTCATTCCACCTGCGCCGAAGTGTGTTTACCTAGCCCTTAGCAAGAAACGGGTTGCATAATCCCTTTGTTCTATTGTTGCGTGTTGGACCATGTATACGGAGCCGTTGCCTGGCAGTGCGTTAATCGAATCAGTTACAATATTAATACACACTTTTTTAAAGATTTTAAGACTGGAAATTAAAAACAGTTGAACGTTTTCTGTTAAGGCATTTTTGTAAAATAAATTATAATTTCGAAAAAAAAAACTTTAAAGTACAAATATGAAACTAATGGGTCTTACATGAAGTTGATACCAGATGTTCTAAACAGCTATTTTAATTAAGATGTTGTAAGTTAATGGATCATGAAATATTTTAACTAAGCTTTAAAAGATAATAAGGCTGTATTTTATTGTTGCGGGAATCATTAGCCAGGTAGGACCCCTCGGATGGGGAATCAGCCCCACACAAAGCCGCTGCCTACACAGGACAACACAAACACAGAATCAACGCAGCTAACACCCATATTTTGAGTGGGATTCGAACCCACGATCCCAGTGTTCGATCGAGCGAAGGTATTTTACCTGTATGCCTTAGGCCGCGCGGCCAGTCTGATCGGCTATTTAGAATTCTCATTATGTATAAAAATTGTTTAAGTTCATGGAGGTAGGCCTAGGCCCACTGGGGCTGTAGTGCCAAGGAAAAAAAATAACAATTGATTATTATGAAAAGTCTGTTCTTTTCTCCCTTGAGATAAAATGTTCACTCGGTCCAATTCTGCATATGAAAGCATAGTTCTTACTGCCCTACGCCTAATAAATCAGTGGCATTGGTTTTTTCACGGGTGAAAATTTGTGCCAAATATTTGTTCTATTTCATGTTAGGATAATAAATTTTTTTCTAAAATATCTTTGCTCAGAGATGACAACTTTCTCAAAATACACGTTACGTTATTTAACCAGAGCTCGAAAATTGCATTGGCATCATAATATATGCTGTGTGTAAGTATAAAAATTCAGTTCTCCTCACCCTGTTTTGTATAACAGGCAGTCAGTAGCTCTCAACATAAATTCTGACGTTCTAAAAGTTTAATGGCGTTGTTTTACATTTCAAGGAAGCACCTATATATATATAACTCTTTCATATATTAAACCCCGGAAGCCGGAATAGCACAGTCGGTATAGGGACTGGCTATAGGTTAGGCGACCAAGGGATCGGAGTTCCGAGTCCTGGTAGTGTCAAGAATTTTCTTTTCTCCACGTAGTCCAGACGGGCTCTGGGGTTCACACAACCTCATATCCAATGGATGGTAGGTTCTATCCCCGGGGATAAGGTGGCCGGGGTGTGAAGTTGACCACTCACCTCAAACTGGTCCCGAGGTGAAGAAAATGTGAATCTATACGTCCACTCCCCCATACGCCTTCATGGCGTAGTGCTTAATTAGTTAACCACAAGGACAAATTTATCTGTATTACACCCCGGGCTAGGACTCGTTTTCTGTACACCCAGTTTCTACTTCATCAGGATTTTCTGTGCAAATTTTCTCTGTTGTTGATAAGCCCCTGGATCCAAATTCAGTCCATACAGTTGTGTGTGTAGTGCGAGATTTGTACCACAGGAGTGTGATGCCTGTCAGTGGGTGCCATATCATTCAATTCAATTCATGGGCTAATGGTCAAGGATACGCCGACTGCCCCACTACTAATGAAATTTAACATCTGATTAATAAGGGAACTGACATAGATGACAAGTATTGGTATTCGCTAATTAAACTCGAACGTAATTAGTGGCATTATGGAATCGTAATATGCGGTTGTCGTTTAATTGGTCATGGTGATTTTTATCCAGTTTTGAAGTGAAATATAATTAAAATATGGCACCTTTCTCTTCTGAAAACAGACATGAAAATATAATTGATATATTTCCTGGAATTTGATGTTGGAGGGAGGAATTTTTACTCTTATGTCATGCACGTCAATCTGGACAGTATGAGAGAAACGAGGGGATATTAACGAGTTTTATGAATTCAAAATTACATGTAACGATATGTGATTCACTGATCACACTATGTTTTGTGTGTGGTTTGCAATGTTACATGGAGATAAAATACATGTTTACTGAAGGCGGATGTGACACTGTATAGTCTTGTACTTCACTGAAGTTTCGGAGGAAATTATTGCTTCCATCTCTATCTTCAACCCTGAAAATGAAGACAGCACATTCCTCCGGAACGTTGGAAAATTTGTGCAAGACTGAACGGCGTCATATCGCAGGAAAATACTCTTTATATTGACCGCCGTGAGGACCTCGGACCGCATATGTCTACTGTTTGCAATCATTCTTTCCTTTGATGATTGTCTGCATGATTTAGTTGTGTACTTACATTTGTATATATTGTCACGTGTATTGGGGGCTTGACTGTTAGACGGGGTTTGGATTGGCTGAATGGATTTATTGCGCTTATACACTCAACTCGTGCCTACAAGTAATACAGAGCTATCGTTGATCTACGCAGTCTACAGCTCATCTTTTCACACACGCCGTGCTTCTCACTCTTCACTAGTCGTATTCTGGCAACGGATTTCAACACAATCTCACTGTAACTGCAGCGCACATGAAATCTTCATTTCACAGCCGCACTCTTGCAACTCAACTAACCCGTTGCCATATCTTCTCAATCATCATTCACCTGGCCTGGGATCCTCGTTATATAGCCTCGGGGTGGACCCAACAGAAAACACCGCTTCCATCGTTATAGCTCAATATTACCTCGATTTTTGCTCCTTGATTCACTACCACTGGAACCTGTTCATCGAGTCGTTGCCTAGTAATGTACGTCTAGTCTGGCTACGCTGTTCCAGCTTTCAATTGTCATGACACAATATGCATAAGCATTTATGTGATTCTGAATGTCCATATATGCTTTTGTCTGTATATGTATGTGGGTACGTAATGTATGCAGTTTATAGAACAGGATGTATGCGCCTAAGTGGTCGCGTAGACTAGTAAAGGTGAAATGTAAAGTTGTCCCCGTGCTTAACTGATTAAACACTATACCTTGAAGGCGTATGAGGAAGTGGACGTATAGATCCACGTTTTGTTGACCTTGGCACTAGTTGGAGGTGCGTGGTCAGCTTCACGTCTCTGCCGCTTTACCCTCGGGGAAAGAGCACCCGGTACCCATTAGACAGGGGGTTGGTTGGGCCCCAGAGCCGGTCTGGATGACGGGATGAAGAGAAAATTCTTGACCCTACCGGGGCTCGAACTCCTACCCCTCAGTCGTCCAGCCTGTAACCAGTTGCTCTACCTACTACGCTGTGGTGTAAGACTTAATAAGTAAGTAAATAATTATAATTATGCCGTATAAAGATGCCCACTCCACCTAATGAAGTGTTGTGCACACACATGTGCATAGCTCGTGATGTGTATGTGAACATTCATACATTCATGTTTTTATGATGAAAGATGTTTCACCGTTTCAACATTCATTCAAGAAGGAAGAAGGCAGTAGCTATGGTGGACGTTGTATGCACTGTAGTGTTTTTGTAACAACAGTTTCATGGCCGAATTCCCCTTACCAACAAATAATTCTTTTACAGAGAGACGGAACCATGATGCGGCGGTCCATACTGGTGCTGTGGTGGCGGGTTGTCTGCACCATTCTCGTGTCTTCAGAGAGTGAGTACCATCACACTGTATTCGTACTGAATTGTCAGCACCTATGAAAGCAAAGATAAGATGTTTATTATGCACGAGTTGAAGCTGTTGTAGTAATGTTTGTAGGGAGTTTTGTCTTATGTGATAAATGTCGTGTAATTCATTGACATTTAATCGACGTTTCGAAAGAACGTATCGTCTTGTCTTCAGCCCTTAAGACAGAGGTGACATGTTCTTCCGAAACGTCGGTTGGTTTCAACGGAGTTATATCCCAGAAGAAAGAGCTCTTAAATATCTTACTTTCTTGTATTTACCCCGAACTATAAAATTTTAAGGAAAAGTGTCATTTTACTCTGGTAAATAGAAATTGGATATGTGGTGAATAATAAATTCTGTATATATTGGACGAAAGAATTAAGCCACTAGAATAATCTCTGCTAATCTTGAGGGAGTGAAACTGTGTCATACATACGCTCTAATCGTATGTTCAACTAACGTTCAATTGTTGGACGTAATCAAAGCGTAACGCAAAGAAAAAAAAACAACTTTACAAAGTATGTCCATCTTTATATTGGCAGTGGATTTGCTTCTGTCCAATATTCTTTTTATTGCTAGTGGGGTGGGACTAAGTCCCTTGTACTGCGGCCACTTCTGGCCTATTGTACGAGCCCCAGATGATAGGTGAGGGTGACTGTGGAGCAATTGGTGGAATGAAGATTGGCAGGGGAAACCGAAGTACTCGGAGAAAAACCTGCCCCAGCGCCACTTTGTCCACCACAAATCCCACTTGACCAGACCCGGGATCGAACCCGGGCCTCCGCGGGGTGAAGCCAGAGGCTAACCGCTTGAGCTATGGCGCGGCCTTCAGTCCAGTAACTACGATATAAGAATTGCAGGAATAGCATAACAGGATCTCGGTTACATAGCGTCATTTCTTCACTCCCGGCCCTCTCAAAATGCAGCTGCAACCACTGTATGATGCCGCAACGGTTGCGACACAAAAATGTTTTTTATATCTTGTCGCTGCCACCAATTTGTTGTACCCTAATAGGGGTCAGTGACTGTACTCACCCCCTATCGGACGTCCGTGGATAACTCTTAACCTGTGAGGTGGAAAACATGCTTGCACTCGGGGGATCCACAAATAAATCGAGTACTTTCAAATTTCTTTAAATTACCAAACTCACATGATTAGCATTATCTACAACCTCAAACCAACATGCCAGTATAAATACAAATGGTTACCATCCAAACTTAATTATTAAACCAAATGCTGGTACCTAACCCACCACTCAATAATTCAGAATTACTCGGTTACACTCCAAAGTTTATACACTAAAACAGTTTAACCAAAATCATTGAACCAGTGATCATCAGTGATCCGAACACAGGCAAGTACTCACGCTCACAAAAGAGGAAGACATCTGACTCCATCGCGTCTCCTTCCTACCACGCGACTGTTCTGAGCGACTTTTAAAATCAGAGTGTTCGCAGCTCCTCCCGTCTGAACCCCTCAACATTCAACATCATGAAAAGCTGCTCGTGTAAAACCCCTAAGTCAGCAAACTGTGCGGTGGCGAGACTTGCCTCGTGTCATCACTTAATTTGTCAGCAATTTCTATAGACTGTACAACTGATACCGGATGGCTACAGAATGTACGGCGTCTCAACTCTGGCTTCCGGCGGGTTTACAACTTGTGGTTCACCCGACGTATTTAAATTTATAAAACTTATAATTATTTTCTAATCAATAACACGTAAATTTGACCCCTTGCTAGGATAAAGCATACCCATTAATAACCTGGGGCACAATAACTGCATTGCCACTGCTTTCCATTTTTTTTTCTGTTTCCCTTACGTGCAATCAAGAGGCAACGTCTCATTACGCGACCAACATGTAGAGAAAGCTAGTAAGAATGGTAATTTATTATTATTATTATTGGAGAAGGTGGCTTTCCCCATGCACCGAGACCAGTTGTTGATCTATTGTACGTCCTCCTTTGATGTTCTACCAGTCCCATACCCTGCCGGTACTGGTGCGTGCTGTCTGCCCCGTTGAGCCAAGGATGTCGGCCGTCGGTACCTTGATGCTTCCCCCATCTACATTGGAAACTACTTGGGTGGGAAACTTGCCTAATTTTGCTCAGAGGTCTCCTAGAGACATGAGGACCCACGGCTTAAAGTCTCTCCCGGAGAACTGGTTCCCTGAATTTTTCCGCCCTTAAAAATTCCACGACCTCCGCCGGGTTTGAACCCGCGTACCTTGAGTCATGAGGTGGGAACATTACCCCTAGACTACGGAGGCCGCTTAGTACCAGTTGTAAATTATATGTTGTAAATGTGGTAGTCTTCATAATAGATGGGAGCTTTATTTCCCTCTGTCTTCTTCTCCTTTATTCTTCGTAATCCCTATTCCATCTTTCCATTAGAAGTAGATGTGTTTTATTTACGATGTTTAAGAACAGAACTCTCTCGCGATAAGATAATGTCCAGTGCAGAATCTTGTATTGGCGTATTCTTTTCAAATTTTGAAAAACATAAATTGATATTTTCAGTTGTACTTTTCACTTGGGGGTTCCAGATATAGTATATACAAGGGCAGATCACAGTGGCTGTGCGATCTAACGCATGAACTGTCTTCGCCCACTCAAACACTGGGGTGGTGGGTTCGAATCCCACTTGAGGCATGGATGTATGTATGCCTTTATTCTGTGTTTGTGCCGTCCTGTGTGCAGGTAGTGGCCTTGCGAAGGGCTGATCCCCTGGCGAAGGAGTCGTACCGGCTTGTAAAAGATCAAAAAATTGGAAAAGTGGCCAAGGTCCAACAAAGGGCTGTAGAGCCATATATGGGTGGGTGGGTGGATAGAGGGATGTGCAAGGAGAAACGAATGGATAATGGACTTTTAAAAGTAAGATGTGACAATGTGGACTTAATTCATCTAACTCAGGTTAGGATCCAGAGCTTCTGAGAACATGGGCTGGGCCTTTGGTTAAATAACTGGAAATTCTTTGACACGCTGAATGACTGGCAGCTTCTCAAGAAGGTATCTGCTTCATGGATATGGATAACTTCCAGTGCTTAAATTGTGTGATAACTAGGAATTGTGCATTCTCTGTAGTAAGACTTTTAAAGATATTAACAGCATAAACTGTCTAAGTGTGAGGGCACGCAATAGCGTAGTTGGTTGAGGCACTATGCTACAAGCCTGAAGGTCGCGGATTCGAGTCCCGATGAGGTGGATTCTTTTCAGTGGACCTAATCCTTCCAGCCGCAATATAGCCCTGGGGTCTGCTCAGCCTCTAACATAAATGAGTACCAGGAATCTTCTTGGGGGGTAAAGGGCGGCTACCGCGTAAGGCTGACAATCTTTCCGCCATCTGTGGGCCAGTCGTCTAGATAATGTGGACCCTTAACGTCTGACAACTCTATGGGCCTCCATGGCCCATTATAGGGGTAGGTTTACCTTATACGTATATACATCAGAGTGTTGAGCAAGGTTTATAGCCGAAGGGGCGAATTAGGTGCTGCAAATGGTTTGTCGGGCCAGAAAGAGGCCAACGGATCGATTTTAAGTATTTGTGTAATAAGCGGAGTCTTAATGTCACATGTTAGTGACGAGATGTCTGGTTCGGATTGGTTATTTAATTTATTGGATGTTTATAACTTGCAACTGCAAATAATTAGCACACATTCACAGCCTGCAAAGAGCTGCCGCACTTTTCCAGGATGCTTATGTTCGCATGTTTCAATGAATGCAATTACTCACCACATTAGTTCGACAGATTGTGCTGCTTGAAGTTACTGACTAGATTTGTAATATTTATTTAAAATAAAATTTTATATAAATTATAGGCAAAATTTTACAGAAGCTTCACGGGCTACAAAGCTTTCACGGATCGACTCAGGCTCGAGGGTATTAGTTTGCGCACCCCGACACTAGCTGAATTAGTGTATTAATTATTAAGAGTCAGTGTGAAAGGGAATATTAATACATGCTGTAATAAGCGAGTACCTTCATCAGAGAAGAGATTTCACGTTGGATGTATAAGCTCCCCCAATCTATCGCATTTAAGTATGATTTCGAAGGCCAGTGTAATTATTTAATCGACGTTTCACATAAATCTTTCAATTCTTCATTAACAACAATTGATAATTTAAATTGTATATTGCAGAGGTTGTAGTAGTATTATAATTTTGTCTGCGTGATTCCTGGCGACATTTCATGACCGTCTTTATCAGTGCGTGACAGTGTACTTGTGTCTCTAGAAACGTAATGAAGATATCTTATATTTAAGTACAGTATGCGCCAAAAAATTCAGTGCTGAAATTAAATGACCTCCTGTTGATACCACTGTTTATTCATGTGAAGGCCCCTTATACGACAGAACCTTCTCAAATCCTGAAGAAATGGTCAGATCACCATGTCCCTGTAGCGTACTTGGGTGACAGTAAGAGCATTTGCCTTCCTCATCCTTACTGAAATAGGGGCCTAATATACAGTGTGCTGAGACGGCACACCGTATCGTCACACGTGTACTGTGTAGCGGTTTCTGGACGGTAACATATGGTCGCTCAAAGCCAAGGAAGCGTGTTGTTTGCCGACCACTTCCGTATGAGCGGAAATAATACTCAACTATGATACCTTCTCCTCCGTCGAGGGACCCATTTCCAACAACAACTACACAACACAACTTCCTTTTCACTACTGGGAACACGTGCGGCTAGAGCTATGCCCCGTCGACAAACGCACATGCGCGAGTTTCAGTACTGCTTCTTTTGGCGATTACTCTAGATATTAATTGTGTAGGCGCCGTTACTTGCCGATCACAGTGGCCACTCTGTCTGAGGCATGAACTATCTTCTCTCGCTCGAATGCTGCGATCCTGGTTTCGAATCCCACTCCAAGCAAAAATGTCTTTTTCTGTTTATTCTGTGTTTGCGTTGTTCTGTGTGTAGGTAGAAGGATGTGTGTCTAGGATGAAGATGAAAAAGCGGCAAGGTCCATCAAAGGGCTGTAGTGTCATAATAATAAAATGCGATTCGCTCACTCATGGAGCTGAGCCCTTCTTGAGAAGCTGCCAATTGTGCACCTACTCAAGAACTTCCCGGAATTGTATGGAACCCGAAAGTTTATTACCGTGTTCGCAAGAACGCTCCACTGGCCCCTATCCTGAGCCAGATCAACCCAATCCATACCATTACATCCTATCGGTCTAAGATTCATTTTAATATTGTCCACCCACCTACGTCTTGGTCTTCCCAGTGGTCTCCTTCCTTCCGGCTTTCCCACCAATATCCTGTACGCATTCCTCATCTCCCCCATTCGTGTTACATGCCCTGCCCACCTCATCCTCCTTCACTTGATCATTCTAATAAGGTGCACTTAGTTGAATAAATTATTAAGTTCTCATTTAATTATTTGTTAAATTTTATAAAACAGATCATTTATATTTCAATGTAAATTGGTTCTTATAAAGAGCCTCTTTTGAGAAATAAGGATGTAATATGAAAGCTAATCATCTCACAGAGATATATAGTGCAGGACAATGAGAATATACTAGTTTAAGAGAAGACAACAAGCTCATACAGCTACAGACACAAAAGATGGAAGTAGAATTTCTCTTTGCTGAATTGAAAGTACTTATTGTGTGTAAGTAAGTTAGCCCTTACCGATTGGCATCATTGTATCGAACAGGGTAATATAAGTTGGACAAAGCTCGTGGAGGAAGTGAGCAATTTTATTTACAAAATTTGAAAGGAACATACCACTGAGGAGATACATGTGCAGCTGGGAGGTAATATTAAAATGGACCTTAAAGAAATGGGTTGTGTTAATATGGACTGGATACATCTGGCTCAGGATGGGGTCTTGTGGAGGGCTATTGTGAGCACGGCAATGAAACTTTGGGTTTCATAAAAGTCATGGCTTTTTTTTTTTTTAGAGTCTGAGCGACTGTCAGAGTTTTCTGGTTGAACTCCTTTAATCAACGAGTGAATTAGTGCAGACTGTGCCTAAAAATTATTTAAGCTTTATTTCTGCAGTCGCCAATTGGAGGTTTGAAACAGAAACTGCTTTGATGTCCCGTGAGTGTTATGGTAAGGCGTCACTTCTTGACATTGTTCACAGGTTGAGAAACTGTAGTTTAATTCTCGATTCAAAATCGTACTCTGCTCTGGCAGGGCGGAGCGGAGTACCTGTTGAGGAGGTACGAATTGTTCAGCTGGTCAGGAAATTCCTCGCCTCTTACGTAACCTAAATGGTCTTCACGCGCCTCTCTTATTCCCCCTCTGTTCCCTTCCTCTATAATTTTTTCTTTGCCCCTCCCCTCCGTTAAGAAATTAGCATAAGCGTTGGAACTGAAGACTTCCCGTTGCATGATTCCATAATGCCTCCATTGTTGATTAGAACCGGAGCGGCTGTGTTCTACCGCAGTTAAACCCCTCTAAATTAGGTCATGTTTCACGCAATTTAATTAGTGTAGTCTCTGTGTTTGTACCACGGTATCTTATAAAGCGTATCTAGTGCCTGTGTTTACGTAGACCAAGTTCTGACTCAGGCACTTCCGTATCTGAAACAGACTCAGAAATTATGAAACTTATTATTAACAGGAGGTGGAGGTTGGAGAAAACTACATAACGAGGAGCTTCGTAATTTGTACTCTTCTCCAAGTATAATTAGAATGTTCAAGTCAAGGAAAATAAGGTGGACAGGGTATGTAGCATGAATGGGGAGACGAGGAATGCATATAGGATATTGGTGGGAAAGCCAGAAGGAAAGAGACCACTGGAAAGGCAGCGTAGGTGGGTGGACAATATTAAAATGGACCTTAGAAACATAGGCTTGGATTGGATTGGAAACATGGATTGGATTGATCTTGCTCAGGATAGGGACCAGTGGAGGGCTCTTGTGAACTTGGTAATGAACCTTCGGGTTCCATAAAATGTTGGGAAATTCTTGACTAGCTTCAGAATTGGCGGCTCCTCCAGAAAGGCTCAGCTCCATGAGTAAGTAAGTAAGTATTATTCACAGGACCATTGCAGTGGAATTGAAAGGCGTATGCAGTATTAGGTATTGAATGGGGCCTACACGTGTGAAGTAACATATGTCATAGAATGAGGAGTAGTGTCATGGCAACATTGATTATGAAAATAGAACTGTACCCTATTGTACTTACAGCCTGTGTTACCTATATTGCTGTACATATTAATAAAAGCACGCACATGAATACAACGTTAAGCAGATTTTTTTTCTTCAAAATATAAATAATTCTCATAACTATTTTCTTTTTTTTCATTAAGGAAACTCAAGTTATCACTTCCGTCTGATCACTTATGGGACTGTTCTAGTATATTTTGACGGATTTATGTGAAATTTCGCGTGACAATTATCCAACTACAGACAACACGTTTATTACACCTCTTGATGTCAGTAATGCCAACTGATTGCAGTTTCAACTTGTGGAGTGGTAACGGCACGTATTGTTTAATGGGATGATATCTTGTGGGTTGTCCGGGTAAATTGATGCTGGTCCCCGCCATTCTTGGTTCCAAGATCCGCGGGACTCATGACCATATTTTACGAAGATTTTATGAATAGATCACAAACTGAGACATTTCGCGCGCCGCGCTGCACGTTAAACACAACATATTTCTGAACATTATCGGTCGTCCGGAGACAGGGATTAGCGCTATCGACTGGGTCCAACAGAGCAGGTTTTACCTGAAGACGGAGACAGAATCCAGTCACCGAACCGCTGTGTTTTTAAATAAAAGCAGGACGGTGTTTTTAGATAAAGATTAGGCCACGCCATAGCTCAAGCGGTTAGTCGCTGGCTTCCCACCGCGCGGCCCGGGTTCGATCCCGGGGATTTGTGGTGGACAAATTGGCGCTGGTGCGGGTTTTCTCCGAGTACTTCGGTTTCCCCTGCCAATCTTCATTCCACCAATATATTGGGTTTTTGGACTTCATCCATCGTCCTGGTTTTTAAGATGTCCAGTGATTGAGGCTAGCTCTTTCTAACGGACCCAACTGAATAGGTGTTTTCCTTCACCTGAGGACGGAAACAGATCCAGTTTCCGAAACGTCGTGTTTTTATTTTGTTATCTTAAAAACCAGGACGATGGATAAAGTCCAAAAACCCAACATATCAGTGTGTTATACACCATCATCAGAATCCTATAGTAACTACTTCATTCCACCAAATTTTCCATCATCATAATCTCCTGGGGTACGCTACAATAGGCCAATCAGTGGCCGCCGTGCCGAGTGGACCCAATTGGACTCAACCCCCACTAAACGAATTAGATAAAAAGTAGGACGATAGATAATGTTGAGAACCGTAATAATTTTAATAATAGACGTACCTGAGCCACCATGTGAAGAGAATGGAGTCTCACAGTGTTCCTACATAGATGTATGTATTGTATTATGAGAGGGGGTGGGTTTCCCCATGCACTTAGACCAGTTATTTGTCCATTGTGCGTCCCCCTTTAATTTCTACTGTCGCCATATCCTACCGGTAACGGTGCGTGCCATCAGCCCCCGTAGAGCCAACGAGGTCGGCCCCCGGTACCTTGATGCTTCCCCCATCCACCAGAGGCATTGGAGACTACTTGGGCGGGAAAGGGCCTCTAATTTAGCTCAGAGGTCTCCTAGAGACATGAGGTTCTTTTACGTACCGTAAATCTACGACACGGGACACACGGCTTAAAGTCCCTCCCAGAAGACTTGTTCCCTGAAATTTTCCGCCCTTAAAAATTCCACGACTTCCGCCGGGTTTGAACCTGCGTACCTTGAGTCACGAGGTGGGAACGTTACCCCTAGACTACGGAGGCCGCTTTTCCTACATATATAGTGAATTATGTAGTAATCGGGTAAAATATTGGACTAGTGAAACTGTGGTGTAGGAGGGAAGGAAGGGATCCGAAGCTTCGGACTTTAACCTTAATGATGATGCTGATAATGGCGTAATTAATGAACTATTCGGCGTGAAATGTTGAATAGATCACAAACACAAAAATGAAGCATTTTTGTATCAACAGGTTCGGCAAAAGTACAACATTTTGATTCTAAATTCGACGCTTTTAAGATAATGGGAAACCACACTAGTGGAAATTATGCATATAAATAAATTAGTGAGTTATATAGTTGTTAATTTGATATTCCTGTTAGCCTTGCCACAAATATTGAAACAAGTGAAGGAAAGTAGTTCTCACACGTTCCAGCCGGAACGTCTTCTTCTCTCCCCCCACCCCCCGAATTTATAAATTCTTCAAGGTTTGGTTACGTGTTCATACATCACACTTGTGTTTCTCTGTGGATGCAGGGTTTAGTAAGACTATTATGGATAAGAGTGTACTTGAAATCGAAAGACCGATAAGTTAAGCAACCTCAATACGGACAAATATTCCCAATACTGTATCCAAATATCATACGAGTGGGAAGTTTTCATTGGCTTTCGACATTCGAACTCAAGTTTTAGATAAATATACCGCAGGCTTGTTGGTCTATAAAAATCCGATAACGCAAATACACGGTATCATAACGCAGGCTGTATACATGATAATTCGGTAAAGATCTACGAGAAGGATTTGAAGCTGTGCTGAGTATACATTACCCTTTCATTTGAGAAAATCATCCAGTGAGACGGATTGGTCCCCCCCTGACCCCAACTCAAATTCCTTCCACATCTTTGAGTGCAACCACGTCTTCAGATGATGCTTCAAATTTGTGGGTCGCTTGTCACCATGGCATGGCGCCTCGCTCAGTCAAGAAAGCTGGGTCTGAACGTGTTTACAAACATTCGCGCTGAAACTGGCAAGAGGCGGTCCTCCAGCTTTCAGGTCAGCGGAGCACTGACAGCCGGTCACTGTGAAAATTGTATGTCGCGAAATGTTACATAGATCCGCGAACTTGGCCATATTCCTTGAAATTATGAAGAATGAGATTGGAAGGACACATAGCAGGCAAGAGAGAAATAAGAAACACAAACCAACTTTTGGCTGAGAAATCCGAAGGAGATGTAAGCGTATATTTGAGAAATAATAAATCTGAAGGAAATAGAGGGTGTGTGTGAAGTAAATTCATTTGAAGGTTACTGTCATCTTGAATATAATGCCGTGTAATCACTTTAAAGTCCAGCGACGTTTCGTAGGAACGTATGGCTTCCATATTCAGGGTCGAAGAATAAGCCGAATAAGATATCAGTGTGAAAGCAGACGGTAAGCTGAGCGAAAATTGTGATTGTGTACGAAGCAAGAGGGAAATGAAAGAGTGGAACTCAGTTCTCATTGGCTCGCCGTGGGACAGAATGAAACCACTGGGCTCTCACACGACCACCGAACGAACCAATAGGAAACAAAAACTAAGGTTTAGGACGCTCCTGAAAAGGTGCGGATTTTGCTGTTCTAGGAAAAGGATAAGTACAAATTGTAAAGGGAACGGAGGTTTAAGGGAAAGAGGTCAAGTGAGTGAGTCTCAGACACGCGGGGGGAGGAAGATGAGGGAGCACAGGGAGCACAAGGAAGTCGAGACATGAGGCTGGAGACTGGTGAGCTCCCGGAGAGGACAATTTGCACGCACCTGCGTGACCCCACCGAGAACCCAGATCTGTCACGTGATGGAGGCCGGCTACGATCTCTCAGGGAGTAGGTGAGAAGTTCCCATGACTTAGACAGAAACCACCCAACCTGTGAACCCAATCTCAGTTGCTTCCTGACGATGAGATCCATGTATCTGGGTTTGGTGTAGCTCAGTGCGGTGCCCAAAGTTGATACTGTACTCATTTAGCTTAGAACCTGGTCCTGCGGGGGACAGATTTGAACTCGGTAATGAACCTTTGTGTTCCATAAGAGAGTTTTGCCTTTTGAGTTTACGATCTATGCATTTACCCCATGTATGCTGCATTTCCGCCAGTTTAATCCTCTTTGATTTGATCGCTCTAATATTATTTGGTGAAAATCCCAAATTATGAAACTGCTTATTATATAAATAAAGTCTAATTTTTGGTCACAATTGTACATTAATATAGTGATTGAATTTTTGGACATTTTCTATCGTCCTATTTATTCAGCTTACGTGAATGTAATTTTGATTTGTTACTGTAGTTTATAATTACCTTAGCTTTGAGAAGTAGATCAGATATCAGAAATCGCTGATACCACAGAATCATTCTTTTAACGCTGACTAACAAATTTTTTTAAGCTGATAAGCTTAAAGTGGTCAAGTCAACGACTAGAACTATATCAGTGTTTTGTTGTAACATATTTTTTGTCGTCGCACCTCACTGACATTTATTTCCCTTGTTATTCTGGGTGTAATTGACAGAAATTAGTTTCTGTAGTTGTTTTAGTGCCTTTAAATAATCTAGAGAAATGCAAACAGCGGTGATTTTATCGTGAAACGGAATTGTGAATCCCGCTTTCACCGGTTCCGCGACATGTAAGAGGAAACAACTTTGTGGACATCAGATTTATTCATCGGGCTTGATCGAGTTGGATTGTCGCAAGGTCGAACTATAAGCGTATAGGTTTCCATCATTAAAGGAATTCTATCTACAGGGGGAACATTATCTGAATCAGTGGAAACAGGATTGAAAATTTCCGCTTGTTTTGCTTTAATATTGTCTAAATTAAAAAAAGCTGTAGACAGTATAATGTTCTCCTCCTTTGAAAACACAGAAACAAATGAACTCACTTCATTTCGAAAAAAAAAAAACATGAAATTAATATTTCCATGTTGATTTCAACGGGCTTTGTAAATTCGAATGCCACACTGAGCCCGTACAACAGCAGATTCAATGTTCATGTCTGAGAGACATGGCTACATGTAGCACAGGTGTATCGGACATGTTCTATACACTGCCCCCTTCCCCCTCCCTCGCCCCCACTACATTGAGGTATGTTCATAGTCGAGTGATTCAGGCATTGGCCGACACTCAGGCTTTGTTACAACGTGTGTATGCGGGTTGTAGTTTATGCATGACCTACCACGTGTATGGGTTCAGCACGGTTCTCATAAAAGGGATTCAGAGCTCTAATTTGATTAATTTTTTAACCATTCACATTTGGCTTGTGTTTGTTAGCTTTTAAAATAAATTTCTGAAACTGAATTTCGAAGCCCTGTGAATACGATTTTGACATTTTAGATAATTTCTGTATTTAGTTAGTTAATCAGAAATTCTGATGTTTTAAACTGCACTATATTCTGGGATATAAAAAGAGAGTAGTCCGTCGAAAGTCAAACGACGTTTCGGAAGGACATATTACCTCCATCTTCAGGGTCGAAGAATAAGCCGAACAAAAAAACAACGCGAAAGCAGGTAGAATTTTGCAGGTAGAATGCATCAGCAACAGCTTCGGCCTGGACTACGTATGTACTATCAACTTCTAGATGAATGGAACCGGATCTATGTTTTCTGAAATTAGATATGTATTTCCAGAAATGTTGGGGCTGTGACTTTAAATTGATATCAACTGACTTCAACCACCTAAGCCTGTCGGACTTGATGGTGTTTTTAACAAGTTTTCGATAATAGGAGAACCTGCCGTAAAAGTAATCTGAAGGATTCTTTTTAAAACGATGGTGGAAATAATTTTTCTTGGTGGTGCAATACTTTAAGGTACGGGAGAACCAGTGAGGGAATTTAGACTTGCAGCGATACCCACAAGGAATTTCCTGCTCCANTATATATATATATATACCGCGTGTGCATGCATTTTTATATGCTAGAGATTAAATAAATACAGAAAAGAAAATTAAATTAAAAATACAATAATTTCTACATTTCCTTATACGAAACATTGTATGATATACCAATTTATAAGGAAGCAGTATTCCTCATCCATTACTCAGTACGTAAATTTTGTTACAAAACTTCATCCTTGCAGTTGTATGCATACTGTTATTTCATAAAAAGTTGTACTTATATTCAATTTGTGAAGCTCTAGCTTCAGATGTTTCAGCTATTCAGTATAGAGGGGGTGGGTTTCCCCGTGCACCGCGACTAATAGTCTATTGTACTGATTCATTCATTAGTGGTCTGTCAAGACGACAGGTCCACAGTCCATTCCAAAACAGTTCCTCCACTTGATGCGATCTAGAGCTTTCTCCTCCAAATGAAAATATCCTCTTCTGTCCCCAAGGTCATCCAGCATCTTCTTACGTCTTCTTCCTCGTCTTCTTGTCACTTCTATCCGCCCCTCTCT
>NW_019740655.1:990722-1044754 GCF_002891405.2 Cryptotermes secundus | reverse complement strand
AAATATTTAAAATATTTCACATTCTCCAGTTGTTTTTGGTCCATCTTTAAGGTGACTGGGGTTGGTTGTCTCGAAATTTTCATTACTTTTGTTTTTTCCACATTCATTTCCATGCCATAGCACCTTCCAAATTCGATTAGTCTATCAATCATACCCTGTAGCACAGTCTATTGCACGCCCCCCTTTAATTTCTACTCTCGCCATACCCTACAGATACTGGTGCCCGCTAACTACCTTTTCTGCCAGCGAGGTCGGCCCTCTACTGGCATTGGTACCCGATAGCTTCCTCATCTACCGGAGGCATTGGAAACTACTTGGGCGGGAAACAGTTTGCCTAATTTTGCTCAGAGGTCTCCTAGAGACATGAGGATCTTTTACGTGCCGTAAATCTACGACACGGGACCCACGGCTTAAAGTCCCTCCCGGAGGACTTGTTCCCTGAATTTTTCCGCCCTTAAGAATTCCACGACCTCCGCCGGGTTTGAACCCGCGTACCTTGAGTGGGAACGTTACCCCTAGACTACGGAGACCGCTTCAGATGTTTAGTTCGGAGGAAAATCTACAGATACGAGACTACTCAAGTTACTTTGCTCACTGCTCTGCTGTTCGTAGGGAAAATACAGAAGTTATAGCTATATTCTATATTAGAAATGTCAGTAAATGTATTTATTTTGATTTTCTGAAAACAGCATATCACGCTATACATTATTAATATTTGTTTTAATTTCAAGTTAATTACTTCTCCTTATTTTGTAAAACGTTTCCGACTAATTTGCTTTAGAATTAAAAGTTCGTATGCAGTGTGCTTTTATGATCTGCCCCTTTAAAATTTGTGTAAATTAATTAAATTAAAGTATAATTGTTAACATCGCCCAGTGTGATTCAGTTTGTAGATATTTATTGTCTTTATATGTTTCGTTTAGCTGTGACCATCTTCAGATGTTCAGGAACTACTATTACAAAGTTCGTAATACATACTTAGAAGAAGATTTTATGTAAAAAGTTATTTACAGTTTTTTGGATTAAGATCTTTTCGATGTCTAATATTTAGGATCTTGAACCGATATGATTTGTGTCCTTGTGCCTCTTCCGTTAAAATTGAATTTTGGGGTAATATTTGGAGTTTTCAGAAGTCCTCGCAGTGATTCCTCCCATTTTTATAGCTTGTGGTGCTGTGTCATTATGATATCTAGTCGTTTCCTTTTTGCTGTGTTTTGAAAGAGACTTACTTAACATTCACAGACGGTTCTCACACTCGAGACGTTTGTTGCTGCAGGCAGCGTTGAACTGAGTATTAGGATGAGTTCATATGGAACGGGCCAGGAAGTGCTTATCAAAAGGTTTTACTTCTCTCCTCTGGTGGTTCTTGTGTTGCTGTGGAGACGATATTTGCGAAAAGTTTCCTTTCGTGTCGCACCATCGGGAGATTGTGTCTACCGTATCACTAAACAGTTTGAAGGAGGAGGAAGTTTTGTAATTAACCTGAGAATGGACGCAAAAATGAAGAGTTTGTTCGTGCGGAAGAATATATTGGTGCAGCAAGAGGGACAATGACAAGAATTTCCAGAGGATATATGCGGTATTGTGCACAAGAGATGTGGGTCCCAGCCAGCAGTGCATGGGTAAACTGTTGTGATTTGTCGTTGTTTCCATACAAAATGCATCTGAGTCTGGCCATTGTCGGAAGACGGAATACCGAGAAGGAGCGTGGAGCGCTGTTCGAGGACAGTCTAAGAGTCTTGAATGTCACATAGCTCTCCGATGAAGCATACTTCCACATGGATCGTTACATTAAGAGACAAAATACCCGATTCTGGGCCTCGGAGAATACCAAGGCTTACCGTTGTCATCCCACTTTATCCAGAGAGATTTTTAGTGTTACAAATAATTTTCGCAAGTTTATAGAACGATCCGTGAAACTTGTATTCAGTTCCGTTCGACAACAAAGAAGTTAAATTTTAATATGTAAGATAATAAAAAGCACCCCGTATGTAAGATACATGATGCAAGAACGGGTATGTAGAAAAACAATTTTGTAGGGACCCAGTTGTAAATAAGTTGTAAATAAATATAGTTTGTTCCAAAACTTATAGCGTAGATTGTCCAACCTGAGTTTTGAATAGTCTTCTAAAGTTAAACGTATATGGAGTCTGAGAACGTAATGATGTACAAGTTTCCTTACTCAGTACTAACAGAATTTCTTATTATCCCGAATTAAGCTAGTCTTGTCAGTTTGCATGCAAGAGTTTGTATAAAATACAAAATATAAGTTTGGCAGTTGTATTTGCATTATATCTAGTTGTAAAAAATTGTAACCGAGCGGTCTAAGGCATGTACTGTCTTCGCTATCTCGGAAGCAGGTATCATGGGTTCGAATCACACACAAGGCATGGATGTTTATTGTGTGTTTGTGTTATCCTCTGTACAGGTAGAGGCCTTGCGTCGAGCTGATCACTCGTCCAATGAGTCTTACCATCTGCAAGATGATCAGATTAAAAGCAAATAATATCCTCGACACCGGAAGGTATAAGAGGAACGGATTAAATAAGTATCCAAAAGTGGAGACAATCATAAATAGCAACATGTTCGCTTGCATTCGCATTCTAAAAATTAAATTATCACACCTAGATCATTATGTATCTCAAGTTTTTGCCTGTCGATCCTACAGGATGCAGCAAATTTCCTCCAAAATATTGACAATTTTTACCTCTTTGCTATGCTGTGGTACAGGATGATTCATATAGAACCGGCCTGACGAAATGAGGTGTAATATAAAATATACCATACAGATATTAAAGTAGTTTACACATATCTTATCTTGGATTGTGTGCCGTGATCAGAGCAGGTGTTGAAAGTGTCCGCCGTTTTCAAGTAGGCACGCCTCCACCCGCGTTTGCATATTCGCCGTGATTCGCTGCAGTGTTTCTTCAGTGATGATCCTGATTTCAGCCGAAATGTTGTCCTTTAAATCCCGTAACGTACGCGGTTTGTTTGCCTCAGTGTAATACGTATGTTTACTTTTGCACAGATTGTCCTGAAAATCTTTACTCGCCTTCAAATTTTAATCTGTAGCACGTCTTAAGAGTTTCCTTAACATAGAAACATTCAAGTTTAATATTATATGCAATCATGTGTAGAATAATTGGGATGCGGTAAGGACAAAAAAAGGGAGGAAGAATCGATTACTAGCAGGTACAGGGCCATTTTCTTCACCATCATTGCCATTTCGGCCTCCAGGCCCACTCAGTCTCGAGTCCAAAGTGTGCCGGTGGCTCTTTCCTTCGGAATACACGTAAAGCAGCGGGGGCATGAGTTTAACTCTCACTTCTGGTTAATTCAAAGAACAATAATAATACGTGGAAACTGACTTCCACTCTCACACACCCCTTAAGGGTTTGGTCCTCATCAAGAACAGAAGAAGACTTGTATATATGTGTAAGTTTTCAGTTTGAAAGTGTACAGAATATTTTCCAGACTCAATTTGTAAAAATGTTTTTTAAAACGGAAGGTGAGGTATGAATGTGACGTAACATAAGGGTTAGGTATATAAGGAACAGAACAGGTGGCAAGAATTTAATATCAATTGAATATTACATGATACGGATTCGAATATTTATCATAATTTATTTGCTTTTAACGACGGTATAGCAACCCGAGATTATTTTATACTCCCTATAGTAAGTGACTTAAACAGATTTATAAAATAGAATGCCATCTTCTGGTAGGTTGCACCATGCAGATCTTGTGTGAACCGACGTTTCGGAGGAACATATCGCCTCAATTTTCAGGGTAGAAAAATTCTAGAGCGAGGAACCAGCATAAGCAGGTGGCTGCTCACACTGGTTCCTCGCTCGTAGATTTTTCTACCATGAAAATGTAGGTGATACATTCCTCCGAAACGTCGCCATACACAAGATCTACACGGCGCCACATCCCAGAAGACGAATTCTTCATAGCCACCAACCTGAGAACCTCAAATCTTACACGTTTATAAAAGTTATCACGAATTTCAGGAAGGAATACACTAACATAATTCGAGTATATAAATTTAACTCCCCACTCTCTCTGCCGGTCAACAAAAAGCGCAGTTCTGTGTATTATTGCTCAGGCAGCACAATGACGACACGAAATCAAAGATTCCTGAATCCTATTCGAACCTTCATTTAGATACAATAGAGAAAGATTTTGAGAAGTGTTCCCCGGTTGCTGCTACATTTCCTCTTACTTACATTAATCCTTATCGACTTACTGAGTAACCAGAATTGTGCATGTATAAAGGCATGTCTTAAATAATTTCTGAGGACTCAGTGATCCCTGTTAGAGTAAGTGGAGAAGTCCTGGTGGTCGCGATCTACAGTTTGAAATACCAGTTCATTAACATAATTTAACACCTGGAGAACAACTGCCCATTCGGACAACATTATCCACTTTGACGGATTTGAAACGTTACTTAACGAGAAGAAAAGTGATTTACTGACGGTACTGTTCATAGATGGATTTCTTTTATACGGAAGTTTTATGATTATTTTAGCTGTGTTTGAATTTGACCCTTTCTTTATTATTACGCGCAAAAAATCGAGAATTATGCAGAAGGGTCGAGTAGGTTGGCTCAGCTTATAAAGCGGGAGGTGTTCGGTTCGAATCTTGCCCGGGACATGACTATCCTGACAGGAATTTCGTGGTTTTCTTTAGTTCCTCCATTAAGATGCTGAGATGGTATCTCGAATAGGCCACGGTTAATTCCTTTCACGTTCTTTCCAATTCGTTATTCGCCGAACAGGCTGGTCTAGAGGTAACGTTCTAGTCTTGTATTATGAAGCTGCTCGTTTCGCATCTCCCTCGGGTCACCTCCTATCTTGACTGAGGATTCTGTGGCTTCCACGCAAAGTCAAGGGTTTGTCTCATGTAGGTCTCGACTTGCTTCGGATACATTTCAGTTCATCATCCATCAGTCATCCTGCCGTCCTCAGGATGGAAAGCGTTGTTAAATAACTCGCACAAGACCGATGTTCTCTTGTCGTCCTATCATTCGATGCTGTATATATACTCCGAAATAACGATAGATTCGTTAAATAAACCATAAATAAATGATGATATCACTGGAGGAAGTGTACTCTTAGTAATAAGGGCAAAGTTGTCTCCTCATTTATCTAAGTAAGCACTACTCCATGAAGGCGTGTGGGGGAGTGGTTGTGTAGACCCACGTTTTCTTGACCTCAACACTAGTTGGAGGTGAGTGGTCAGCTTCACGCACCGCCCGCGGGGAAAGAACCCCGGAACCCATCGGACAGGAGGTTGGGTGAACCCCAGACCCCAGTCATGGAGAAGTGAAAATTCTTGACCCCACTGGGAGTCTAGCTCCGACCGCTCAGTCGTCCAGCCAGTAGCTATTCGCAATACCGAATGTGCTCTCCCGGCTCACTAATTCTCACAAAAAGGTCTGCATTGTTCCAGAACCATCCTATATAGTTATTTTCCAATTATGAACCCCCAAATTGTATGCGAGTAGTTAGTGTAGGGATGTGAATAACGGTGATGGATCTAACGGTGATATTTCAGTAATCTACTCAGTTTTGTGCGCCTGATGACCTCCGGCAACGTAATCTATTAAATAGATGCAAGTGGGATTTCCATTATCATATTTCACCGCATTAGCATTTATATCAGTGTGTTGTAGATGTGCTCTTTAAAGCTGTTGAGCAAATTAAAAATCTACAGGATGTTTTTATCAGTTTTCGTTAACACTTTGTTGCTTAAGCTTTCTGCATGTGTTTTGGACACGGCTTCTGCCTGTCGAAATCCCAGGGTCCTCCAAATATTCCTACCACAATCCCGGACATGTCGTTCCTGCTTACCCCACTCTCTCAAAACCTCCGACATGGAAATTCGAAGGCGCGTAGTGTGGTAGGTGCTTACCAACGTTTCGGAGGAATATACTACGTCCGTCTACAGAATATTCCTCCGTAACACTGATGAAAATCTACCAGAATACGCGAGGATGGCCTAGAGAAGCAAGATATGAATTGTCAGAACTCTGAAGACTTCAGATTTCATATTGGCATTTCCACACTACCCATGCGGTGTCTCGATGAGAAGCCATGAGCGTCAGTAACTTATTCGGTGCTTGAAATATGAGTCAAAGAAAGGTCCCTTGTTGTCTTCATTTAGAACTATACGCTTACAGATTTTCAATAGTAGGGATGACACATTCGAGACGGCGTTCATGGTCTAGTGGTCACAGTTCCTGGCTACAAATCCAGATGTCCCGGTTTCGATTCCCGACGCTACCAGATTTTCTGAGAAGTAGTGGGTCTGGAACGGGGTCCGCTCAGCCTCGTGAGGATAATTGAGAAGCTACTTGAATGGAGAGGTAGCGGCTCCGGTCTAGAAAACCAAAATTCGTTGCGCTGACCACGCGACACACTCTATCCGCTAATGTTGATACTAACTTCGCTGACAAGCGGCAGTCGATCGCGATCCAGACACGGAGTTCCTCGATCTCTGCCGGAAACGAACCGGCACTGCTGACAGTGTGTGTTTGAGTAATCATTGAAATAATGCATATGAGAGTTAATCAGTGGAGAGTTCACCTGTGGAAACTCTGTATAAAGGCAGAAATGTTTAGTTCGAGTATTTATTAATTTGAGACAAATCAGAATAATATAAGGCTGCTTACTGTTATCTAGTCGACCGCCAGGTGGCGGTGAATTGCAGAAAACAAATTGCCATTGTTGATGATAGTGTACATATTGAGAGAAATGGTGATTCATTGTATGTAAGAGAGGAAATATTGAGGGGTTAACTGTGGAAACTACTTAGAAACTGTGATTATTTTTACTTCGAACGCAGTTAACATCATTCATCACCGAAGGAATGACTTTTTTAGTTGGTGAAGATGGGACCGAAAAAAAATAATTTCTGTGGTTGTTAGATGAACTAGACATTGGCCATTGTGGTGCTGTGTTGCCAATTGATGAAGACAACTTAGATATTTCTGGTGAAATTTATTTCATGTAAGCAATCTTTTCTGAAAACCTTTCATCTACACAGAAGTAGCATATCTTTCTGTTTTCTCTCAAGTTTAATATCTTGGTATAAATCTGTCTGTCTTTCCAGGATTCATGTTTCGTAAAGTCAGGTATTTTTAACGAAATAATTTTTTTAGCAGTTCTATGTTGCAATTTCAATGGGCTCATATGCCAGTATATATGTACACACCATATTGCAATAGGTAAAATTTCTACAATGGTACAAATGAATCTGATATGTTAAATAGTCCTCTAAAATATTATTACAGTATTCTCTCAGGGAAATGACCTATACCCTTGAAGGATGTTGATGATGATAAGGATGAGGAGGAGGAAGAAGAGGAAGAGGAGGAGTAAGAGGAAGAGGAGGAGTAAGGGGAAGAGGAAGAGGAAGATGAGGAGGAGGAAAAGAAGTAAATATGTAAACACCATATTGCAATAGGTAAAATTTCTACAATGGTACAAATGAATCTGATATGTTAAATAGTCCTCTAAAATATTATTACAGTATTCTCTCAGGGAAATGACCTATACCCTTGAAGGATGTTGATGATGATAAGGATGAGGAGGAGGAAGAAGAGGAAGAGGAGGAGTAAGAGGAAGAGGAGGAGTAAGACGAAGAGGAGGAGTAAGGGGAAGAGGAAGAGGAAGATGAGGAGGAGGAAAAGAAGTAAATATGTAAACACCATATTGCAATAGGTAAAATTTCTACAATGGTACAAATGAATCTGATATGTTAAATAGTCCTCTAAAATATTATTACAGTATTCTCTCAGGGAAATGACCTATACCCTTGAAGGATGTTGATGATGATAAGGATGAGGAGGAGGAAGAAGAGGAAGAGGATGAGGAAGAGGAGGAATAAGAGGAAGAGGAGGAGGAAGACGAAGAGGAGGAGTAAGGGGAAGAGGGAGAGGAAGAGGAAGAGGAAGATGATGAGGAGGAAAAGAAGTAATCTCTGACAGAAACTTGACTAATAGCGAAACTGCAGTTTATCTGATCACAAGTTATGTCATGCCGAGTATAAATAGTATTATCAAGAACGTGTAATTCGTACGTGTATAAAAACGATCCATCCTGGATACACAGTGGAGCTCCCTGTTTTATTCAGTGCTCTCTCCTCTGTACAGATTGTGGTATTATTTCTTCGTGTAACTTATTACGCTATTTATGCTCTTTGTGTCTTCTTCCACCCTCTTTACTTAGACTCCTTGTTGGCTACTTATCGTCCTCCTGGTCCTTTCAAACAGGATAATTCTCTGTTTGTGAATCCGAACCAGGAAAGCTTTTATCTGTATTTCTTTTTATTCCTTTCCATCTCACCCTCTTTCTTTCCCCCTCCCTCCTCCTTTAATCCTCTTTATATTGAATCTTCTTTACAGACTTTTACTTGTTACACTTGTATTCCTTTTTACTTTTGCTGATTCATCCGCAGTTCCTTACAGCCCTGCCATGCAATATTAATTATAAAATTAATTAAACATGTTACATTTTGTTATAAATGTTTCTTTATTGCTCATTTCTCTTATAATACTGAGTCTGTTTCTTCAGTTATTTCTGCCGCTCTGTTTTCTTTTCATTCTCTTTCCTACCCTTCAGTTTTCTTCATTTCCGTTTTAAGTTAAATGTCATTACTCTTTTGTTTCCTTTGACGCTACTCTAGATAAATTCCTTGTGTCCGTGCCTTCCTTTAGAATTCTATCTGCCGTTTCTTCTCATTACCTCATTAAGTCTCTATACCTTTTGGCCCTACTTTTTATTACTTTATTAATTTAAATATATATTCTTTCCTCGTTTCCTCTTACTTTTGTACTTCTCCATTCCTTCCATACATGCCACGCTGCTTGCTCGTGCCGTCTAATTGCTCTTGTTTGTGTGCAGAAGGGAGAGTGGATTCCTGGGGGAAGAAATTGGGAAGCTTTTCTCTGCTTTCTTTACTGGAATCTCTCGGGCCCCTTTCCTATAGCAACTACAGAGAAGTGAAATCCTCAGACCTACCAACCAGCCTCGTCGTCCTCCCCCCTCCCTCTCACGCATTATATATGTAAGTTTGTGGTCTTTTTGTTTTGCGTCATGAATAACTGGCACCTAAATACGAAATTTCATCGTGCGCATTCACTTCGTGTGGTGCACTAATTCTGTGTTTAGGTTAGTTCGATTGGATACGTTGCACTCAGATCTGCTGGGTAGAAAAATCGAAATCACATACATAAGCAGCTAGAACTGCAGAATATGCTCATCATAAATCGCTTGCTGATTTCAGATAATCTATAAAAGTCGATATAAGGCACTTACTATTATCAAGATTTGTCATGATTTTTTTACAATGGCTCTTCCAGCCCATTCAGGCCCCATGCCTCTTATTCACTTCCGTAATCATTTTTCACAGACGGTAGGACTCCTAGGACGAGTGATCAGCTCGTCATAAGGCCGCTACCTACACACAGGACAGCAGAAACAAAGAATAAACACATACACACACCAAACATTCATGCCTTAAGCGAGATTCGAGCCCACGATCCCAGCGTCCGAGCGAGCGAAGAAAGTTGATGTTTTAAACTTCGCAGCTACTGTGACCGACCTTTGTCGTGGTTACATCTGCGTGACCTATTACAAGCTGCAGGTAAATATCAGTTCATCCATGTATACAATTCTGATATCGACCTTGAAGACACTAATTGGCCGCTTTTCGAGAGAATCGATATGAATTGCATTGTCGAAGATAAGTTAAGTATCTGTACACACAAACAATTTTATATGCAAGTAGACTGTTTGTTTTTTTATATGTAACACTGGGCGATTTAATAGCACTTAAAGGAAAAAGGTAAAGTTGTCCCTGTGTTTAACTAATTAAGCACTACACCATGAAGGCGTATGAAGGAGTGAATGTATAGATCCACATTTTACATAGGATTAAAGTTTATATGTATCACGTAATCACTAAATGTGAGTGTGCTCATGTCCAGTAGACTGATATGGGCGAACGATATTTCACTCGCGAATATGAGGAGAAATGTGTACTTGTATTCGGAAAACCTTAAGAGAAGTGTACAAAATCTGCATGTGGATACGACGATAACATTAATATGAATTTTAGTGAAATAGGTAGGGAGTGTTAAGACAGAATTTATATGACGAATTCCGTCTTCTGGGATGTGGGCGCCATGTAAATCTTGTGTGAACCGACGTTTCGGAGGAACGTATCGCCTCCATCTTCAGAGTAGAAAAATCCGCCAGCAAGGAACCAGCGTGAGCAGGTGATTGCAGACTACAGTGTTTGTATTAAGATGAACAAGATCAGTGCTTGAGCTACTGCTTCTATAATTCAGTGGTTTGCTTAACGACTTTATCAGTTACTAAAATTATGTAGCGAGGAGTTACAAGGAAGACAACTGGGATAATCCACTTAAGTTGAGCTTCACAAGGGAGTCTGAGAAGAGATGGCGATCCAGTTCATTTGACAGCCGAAAGTCCAGTTGAGAAGAAAAGAGTTCAGTTGCGGGTTATTCTTCAAACAGTAACGACGTGAACACAGCAGCTGAAGAATCTTCAATGTTAAGATCCGTTACCAGGAAACGACTAGTGAAAGCACACTGCTAGTGATTTGTAAAGTGTGGAAATCAGCGATAGCGCTGTAATTACCCCGTCTGTAGTCACTCCATCACGTGAAAATATTCTAAGTATATTAGAGAGATATTTGTCATGAAAGTGACTGTCATACATGCGATATATACAGTTATATTCGGTGATGAGTTGAGCTATAGGAAGAAAACTAGAATAGCAAGTAAGGAAAAAGACGAAGACGAAATTGTACAACTGCAAGTCCCACACTCTAATAAGGAATTGAAACTTTGTCCGGAGGAGCAAAACTGTTAGCATATTTTAAGCAGCCGAAATACATTTTATAATGATGTAATATACAACTGAAAAAAACGATGATTAACTTGCCTGAACAATGTGCATTCACAGGCGCCCAAAACTTGCATTTTGGCACCAACAAGAGGGATATCATTCTAATTGGTAATTATTAGGTCAGAGCAGTGCTAGGCGCAGTTTATCAAGGGACGTACAAGGCTTCAACCACAAAGAATGTTACCTTCTGATTTTCTATATATTATTACCTGAAAATATTTCTTGAAAAATTAAATAACATACAGAAATAATATTCCTTTTAATAATACTGAAGTTTAATCTTAAATTTACTTTGAACCCTCACTGAAAATTTATAACTTACGTTTTAAAATTGTTGGCTATATTTTTATGCATCTCTTGGGCACACATTCGCCGTCGTTCCCATAACTCCAAGGTAGAGTTCTTGTAGTCGAATAATGATACACATGTAAGAATATTATACAGTATCTCGCTGCATTGTAGCGAGATTCAAGTTGCACAGAAAATATATCGCTCTGGTAGGAAAATGCTAAGAATTTATATTAAAATAACGGAATGTTTAAACCTGTGTAGCGAAAGAGCTATTGATTTCACTGCATGTTTACGGGTAGATGTACTGAACTCTTAATACAACATAGCATACTGTAACAGCATGAAGCATGCACAGGATGATCAATTCGAAATGGTACCCTGAAATGATACATCTTATTTTACGTCTGTCTGCATTCTGTCCCATGTTTGTGTGGTTCTTCACCTTATTGAAACTTCACGAAAGGAGCTGTTGGTTTCAAAAGGGAGGAATTACGTGGCGTAAGGCTAAACCACGATAGTTAATGCGGAAGGAATATTTCTGAAAGTAAGTTATTTCGAAGAGATTTTGGTCACCAAAATCCCTTAACATAACATCCCCGTTTTTGTGAGGTTTCTAAAATAATGAGCGCACCATAATCATATCTAAGAAGCCTAACAGAACTGGAACTAGATATTGAGACTGCCGTCTGCAACATCACGACGGAAGCTGATACCGTTTCCCTTCGGACCGTGACCAAGCGGCTGACACACGTGTTCAGAGAGTTCAGTCATTCAGCCATAAGAGAATGCAGAAGTCGAGTGTTCAGCTGTGGAGTGCTAGCCGGCGGACAGCGGAAGCCGAAGAAGTGGCGGACACGTAAATCAGAACCCAGTCAGTCACTCAGAAGAGAAGACACTCGCAGTCCAGCAAGGAATGGAGCGGGTCTTAGGCAGTCGTCGATTGTGAGCTGTTATAATTGCTTGTAATTGTAAAGAAGGCGACAATAAATCCGTTCATCCAATCCAGAAGCCGTTAGTATTAGTCACAGAGCCCCGGAAACATGAAAATACTACAATGAAATACGTTTGCTTCTTTTAGGAAGATCTTTGCAACAGGCTTGGTATTATATTCACTGCTCATCGCAGTGGGCGTGCGGTTTAAGGGATGAACTGGCTTCGTCCGTTTAAACACTGGGGGTCGTGGTTTCGAATACCACTCGAGCCATTGATATTGTCTGCGTTTATTCTGTTTTTATTGTCCTGTGTAGGTAGCGGCCTTGCGACGTGATGATCCCCCGTCCGACGAATCTTACCGATTGTCTTTATGATCAAGAAACTGCAAAACGGGATAAGGTTTGTCATTGACTGTAGCGGCCACAGATTATTATTGCTGTTGTTATTATTATTTTTATATTCACTGTTTTCATATTTCCTTTCAGATGTTAAACGTATATTTTAGTTTCCTTTGCCGAAAGTGTCATGCTTTTAATTGTTGACGAATTTAATCAGATTTCCAATTGCAGCAGTTAAACAAATTTAAAGTTTTCTTCAACATGAACTCAGTATGAAGAGTTCTATCTTCTGGAATATACCGCCGTATAGTCCGCTGAAAGTAAACCTATGTTTTGGAGGAACATATCAATTTATCACCTTTATGATGCAGGCGATATATTCCTCCGAAACCTCGCTTGGCTTTCAGTGGGCTATACGGCGGTATATCCCAGAAGATAGTACTCTCCATAACCCCCACTGTGAGAACCTCAAAACCTACATTAACTCAGTAATTTAGGACCAAAGACATTTGCCTATATTCCCGTACATTGTGATGTGGCATCTGCATTAGACAAGAACCGTGAAAGCCTGGTGTGTTCCTGGCCTCGCTTTGTCCGACGTTAGATGCAGCGTATGTGTGTGTGTGTGTGTGTGCGCTTCGGCATGAACATTTATTCTAACAACTTTCATTGTTGTAATTTCATTGCAACTACTCATTTGTACCAGTAACACATTCGAATCATAAACATAAAAATGATTGCTGGGGAAACTGTTTAGGCAACTTCATATATCCATCCCCTCCGCTCTTTGTCGAAAAAAAATACTCTTGTCTGAGACCCAGTGTTTCACAAAGGAATATACAGGATTAATCATGACAGCAGCCCTGCACAGTTATCTGTACACGTTGCTTCGGTCGAGGTGGGTGTGAAACTTGATCTGTCACCCTTTTTTAAATTTTAAATTAGGTTAGTGGGGGATGGAGTCCAACTGGGTCTACTCGGCACGCCGGCCACTGATTGGCCTGTTGTAGCTTGCCCCGGGTGATTAGGATGATGGAGAATTTGGTGGAATGAAGATTGGCAGGGGAAACCGAAGTACTCGGAGAATACCTGCTCCGGCGCCACTTTGTCCACCACAAATTCCACTTCACCAGACCCCGGGATCGAACCCGGGCCGCCGCGGTGGGAAGCCAGCGACTAACTGCTTGAGCTATGGCGCGGCCTTACCTGTCACCCTTAGTGGTGAATATGAACTGAAGGTGCTTGAGACCAGATTCTGAGGAGAATATTCTAATCTAAAAGGGAGACAAAATATCAGGAAGAAGGTGTAAATATTACAAGAAAGAGCTTCATAATTTTTGTCCTGTACCAAATTAACCGGGGCACGCGGCGGCGTAGTTGGTTGCGGCACTGTGTCGTGTTCGATTCCCGATGAGTAATTGGATTTTTCAATTGACGTAATGCTTCGAGCCGCACTATGTCCCTGGGGTCGACTCAGCCTCTAACAGAAATGAGTACCAGGAATCTTCCTGAGGATTAAAGAACGTCCGGCGCGTAAGGCTGACAACCTCACCGCCATCTGTGAGCCAATTGTCTAGGAAATGTGGGAGCCTCGACGTCTTACAACACTATGGGCCTCCACGGCCTGTTACAGGGATAGCTTTACCTTTTTTTCCTTACCAAATTAACCGTGATCATACCATGAGAGAGCAGACAGCCGAAAAGCGCAGAATGCCTGGGATAACAGTTCAGTCGTACAGTATGAGGGGAACACTTGTAAGTGAGAAGCTGATGTTGGAGAAATTTGGTGTGAGGATTTGGACTTAATTCATCTGGTCCAGTATTGAGGCCAGTAGCTGACGTTTTTGAACAAGGTGTTTGTACGTCATGTTCCATATAAGGCGAGGAATTATTGACCAAAGAACAACTACAATTTCACAAGAAGGACTCCGGACCGTGGAGTCAGTTAATGCATAAGTTTTTATTACTACCTTGTAATAGTTTCCATTAATTCGTTCAAAACAATAAATGTGAAACGGGCATACTTTGTACATATTGTTGTATAAGTATGAACGTTTTTTGTGTTAATACTATTTCGAATAAAATAATTTTTCTTATGTTACACTTGTAATAAATTATTAATATGTTATGAAAAAGTTAAATAGTTCCGTCCAGTATGACTGGTTAAGATTCCTTTTTTCTTGTTTCAATTATTCATGCCCTTACATGTTTCGGTCTTCAGAGACCATCTTCAGAGGGACACCTTTACATCAGTACAGTTAGATTCCACTATTACAGTACATATTATAAAAGTTAAAATATATATACAATATAAATAACTTTTAGAACATGTACTGTAATAGTGGCTTCTAACTGTATTGATGTAAAGGTGTCCCTCTGAAGATGGTCTCTGAAGACCGAAACATGTAAGGGCATGAATAATTGAAATAAAAAAAAATCTTGACCAGTCACACTGGACGGAACTATTAAACTTTTTCATAATATTAGTAGTGTGACGGACCAGAATGAAACAAATCATAATTGTTACGATTCCCTTTCACATTTCTAAGCTTATCTAGTTTTCATCAGACAGTTAAATACGTACCTCTGGTTTCTGAAGATGAAGGCAGACGAAGAGTCTGGTGTGTCTGATTCTTATCTCTTCCACTTGTTTCCTATTTTTCGTCTCTTCTGTAAGAAGCTTATTGTAAGCGAAGTTTAAAACAATGCCTAAGATGTAATATTTTCTACTCAGATTTCCAGAACTAGAAACAACTTGATGTCACTCTTTTAAATAAAGCATATTTTATTTTTGAGGTGTTTTTGCTCCTTCGAATAAGCTCCACTTAGCATACAGAGATATTGGGTTTTCGGACTTTATCCATCGTCCTGGTTTTAAGATAAATAAGATCCTGGTTCCACACTTGTATGTGTTTGGAACAATTTGTAATGTATATTTTTCTTATTAGCTCTCATGGACTTAGCCTGGTCTCAGGTGTTTATAACCTTTGTGTTTTGGGACATGGGTTGTCCAGTGATTGAGGCTAGCTCTTTCTAAGGGACCCAACAAAATAGGTATTTTCCCTCACCTGAGGACGGAAGCAGATCCAGTTTACGAAACGTCGTGTTTTTCTTAGTTATCTTAAAACCAGGACAATCATAAAGTCCGAAAACCCAATATCTCTGTGTGTTATATACCATCGTCAGAATCCTATAGTAACTACTTCCACTTAGCATGCTTCGATGCCTGTACATGATAAGGTTCCAATTCGGTTATTGGGAATCAAATATTTACCTTCATCCTGGGAGATGCCGTTACAAGACTAATAAAATGCATTGCGTGTCTATAGTAATATAATCTCAGAATGGTGTCCTGAAATGTAACTCTTCCATAATGTTATACATTATACGCTGTCTTGGTAGGACTCCTTCGACCTGGGGGGGGGGATGTGACTAGGAAGAGGGAAGTATCAATGCAAGCAGAATTTTGATGAGTAGCTCATTGGTAAACGTCCACTTCGAAGACTGAGAAAGAAATCAAAGTGTAATTTTTGATGAATGAAGAGTTGTATCATAGCTGAATAAAAATGTCTTAGGAAAGCGTCCCGTTGTGGCTTTGGTGCTGAATTGTATCACCGTGACAATGACATAGAAGTAACGGGCTACCTCGTGAGGACTCGACAAGAAACGTGAATAGAGTCAGCTATTACACTGTTCCAAATACACCTCTCCATTCGCTCGATCCAGTAGAGTTGTTGACCAGAAAGCGACTAAGTGTTGTCGGCAGTGAGATATATCAATGTGGAATGGATTTGCAGCGTTTCGGAAACCGTCACTGCCCCCTTCACTAAGGATTGGTGGCGAAGACAATGACAGTTTCCGAAACGCTGCAAATCCATTCCATCTCTGCACGGGCCACTGCGCTAGAAGGCTTCGCTGCTTTCGCCTGCCGTGAAAGCTGCAGATATAAGTGACTTGTACAATAGAAATGACAGAACACAGAAAATTTACTTAGCGCAATCGTTAAAATCTTCAGGGTTTCATATCTGAAAAAAAGTAGCCTTTCGTCTGTTAGTGCCAGAAAGTAAGCGTAGACGCTGTTAAAGTTTGTTTTACACACAAATTTACTTCTACCTCGGTTTTATGCAAATATGGATCTCATAGAAGGGAACCGGGACAGCTCAGTCGACTAGGCTACGGGGTTCGATTTCTGGCAAGGGCAAGAGGTTTTATTCTATTGCACAACTTCCAAATCGATTCTAGGGTTTACCTGGCCTCCCGTACCATGGGCACCGGAGCTCTTTCCCCAGGATAAACACGGCAGGGGCGTGAAGCTGACCACTCTCCTCCATCTAGTGTCGAGGTATACTATATACTTCATATGATAGTGCTAATTATAATAATAATACCTAATTAAGTCCTTTTGAGTTAACTTGAAACAACATAAGGAGGCACTGAAACAAAAGAATTAATTACATATCGAGTGGGAGGAAGGTTGCCGCTGAAACAGGAAGTTCTAAGTAGCATTTTTGTGTCTTACGTCCGTTTAAATGTTCCTGTTTGCATAAAGAGGAGAGGGTACATGGAGATAAAAATTTAATATAAAACTTGTCTATATTTTTTACAATATAATTATGATCATCATATTCTGTACGCGAACTCGCAATGGTTCATGATTTATAAATTTAGCTGTGTGTGTGCTGGCGCTCGCTTGTGTACGTGTCGCCTATTTGTGTATACCGAGCTTTATGCCTTAAAAAAAATTGAATCTCAAGGAAATTTAGACGTGTTTCGACAATCTGCCAACACACTAAATTTGTGATTACATTATACGGCGCTAATGTAACTACGATATCCGAAGTTGTAACAGATATCATCCTTGTTTTGTTGGCTGCGAGTGAAGAGATATTACGAATGAAGTGCAGCATTTTGTAGAATTCCGTTCAGGCGAAGTCTAAAGAAATTATTTTCATTAGTGAAACAGCCCTTAGTGCGAGACACGCACACGCAAGAACATAAAAATCACATAGGCCATTTCTTTCCTTTTAAATGATGAAAGTGGGTTGAAACAAACGTTGTTTTGAATCTTAATAGCTTTAAATAATAGTTCCTATTGTTTGTTAAATTGTTGTCATGTGCTGAAACATTGTTGAGACCAAGAATAGTGAACTAAATACTTGGTAATACAAATAATTTCACAGAAACATAGCATTTTTAGCCATTTTGTAGTGCTACGTTTATATATTTTCAATAAGCCCCTTATAACATATATATAGGCTATAAGCCATACAGGACTGACGGAGAAGTTGCCGTCCAGGCAAGGCGAAATGTGTTCCAAGACGAACATTCCAATAACTCGTACAATTTAAGGCAAAATATGTAAAGCTGGTCCCATATTTAATTAATTGAGCACCACACTATGAAGACATATGGGGGTGTGGAGGTATGGAGGTATAGCTCCATCATTTGTGACCTCTGCACTAGATGGAAGTAAGTTGTCAGCTTCACGCACCGGCCGCTTTGCCTTCAGGGAAACAGCTCCCGGTGTCCATTGAACAGAATGGTGGTTCGGCCCCAGTGCTGGTCTGGAAATTGTGGAGAAGAAAAAATATTGCCCTTGCAAGGATCAGAACCCTGGCCGTCGAGCCCGTATCGGTCTGAAAATAAGTGCAAATAATATAAAATGAAGCAAGATAATTATTATATTTTACCAGTACAGTTTTAATTATTCATGCCTTGATGTGGGATCACCAGAGAGATTCATTTCCTTTTTATCAAATTGTACATTGTAAGCAAATTTTATATATTGCAGCGAGTGTGTCCTGTTGCATAGTTTTAACACACGTAAGGACATGTGTTTTCATTCGTTTTAATAAATTGTATAGCCTACTTTCCTTCCTCGAAGAAAAAGAATAAGCTTATGAGATCATCATATTTCTGGTGCGTGTCCCCATCCAAAACTTTTATTTTTGAACTAATATATCGATTTTCATTAAACCTCGTATTGGCGTTATGTCATGGTATTTCGCCCTAAGGCCGTATTTTGTAATTTCCTGCAATCGAAAACAACATCGTTGACGCACGAAATTGTAAGATGGTGCGCAGTGTAACAACGTAACATTTTTTTTTTTGACTTACACCTACTCACCTTCAAAAGCGGCCTCCGTAGTGTAGAGGTAACGTTCCCACCTCATGACTCAAGGTACGCGAGTTCAAACCCGGCGGAGGTCGTGGAATTTTTAAGGGCGGAAAAATTCAGGGAACAAGTCCTCCAGGAGGGACTTTAAGCCGTGGGTCCCGTGTCGTAGATTTACGGCATGTAAAAGATCCTCATGTCTCTAGGAGACCTCTGAGCAAAATTAGGCAACAATTTCCCGCCCAAGTATTTTCCAGTGCCTCTGGTAGATGGGGGAAATATCAGATACCGACGGCCGACCTCGTTGGCTGAACGGGGCTGATAGCACGCTCCAGTACCGGTAGGGTATGGCGACAGTAGAAATTAGAGGGGGACGCACAATGGACCAATAACTCGTCTAAGTGCATGGGGAAACCCACCCCCACTAATAATAATAATAATAATAATAATAATAATAAATAATAATACCTCCGAAGCAGTGTCGAGGACAAGAATACATGGATCTATAGAGAAAATTCCTCATACGTCTTCATGGCTTAGCGCACGGGGAAAACTTTACCTTTTTTATCTTACTGAATGTTAGCAGCAAGTTCTTCTCAGAAATAAGGTAAAATAAAAATAATGATATTGTAATTAAGCATCCTGTTGCATTACCATAACTTTTGCATACAATATTAACAATACAGTTCCGTCAAAAATGCAACTAATTTTATTCCTTCCCTTTCACTTTCCCTTTAAATATATGTTTCGGCCCCGACCGGCCATCATCAAGTATTTTGATTTGCCAAAACTATTATACTGTATTGAACATCACTCATTCACTTCACATGTAATTGCAATGTTAAAATGTAGCAGCCGCCGAAGGCAGTTGAAGTGTAGCGGTCGCCGGCTTCAGTTGTAGCGAGTGAATCGTGAATGTGAATACCGATAGTGGGAGAAGTAATTGAGAGTGTGTAATACAGTGACACTGGTATAGCTCCCGTATCGTTCTGTGAATAAGTGAAGACCATTGAAGATAGAGTGAACAGATTATTGTGTGGGGTTTGTAAATTGTGTAAACCCGCAACTGTTTTATAATTATTTGTAGCTACGACTTGTAGGTTGTTAAATAAACCAATTAACAATCTGAACTGCATCTTCAGTGACAAAACACGTTACAATATTATTATTGTAGACACAATGTAGCTAATATTAGTTGAATTACCGTAGCTGTAATTTACTTTCTGAATTTAAATTCATTACAAGATCATCAAATTGAAAAAAAAAAAATATTCTCTCGTAAAATTTTGTAAAATTATTTTTGCACCTCACTAGGGCGTTGTCCCCTTGTCCAGACCTTTTATATTTCGATTCCTTCCTTGGTTGTTTATATTGTAGTGGCCTGTTGTTTTCTTTACGTAAACCCGTTTTGCCCCTTGTCTGTACGTCATTTTTTCCACCAAATTCTGTCGGTGTTCTCTCTTGTAGTAATACTTTACTTCTGTGAGGTTAAATGCAACAGGAAAGTAGGTGTAGTGCATTCTGCACGGAACTTCTTGTTAACTAATTTTACTACAAATGCACAGATGGTTCGGCTGTGCGGAACACACCGGAACACACCGGAACACACATAGTGCTGCCACTCTAGACTTGTGTTTATGAGGTACCCATCACTAACTTTAGCTGCTTATCCTGAGTCAGATTATACAGTGTTTCCCCCGGTCTTTGTAGTACTTTCAGGTATCACGACCGCCCCTTCTGTGTGCGCGCACTCTGATTCGTGTGTTTGTGGACTATATATAGGCCTGTACGTGTATATTGAGCGTCTATGCTTTCAAACAAATAAATATCAAGGAAATTTACACGTTCATCAACAGTCTGCCAAAACACTAAATTTGTGATTACGTAAAATGGGAACTAGACCTTAGAAATTGGCACAGATTTCATATTTGTTTTGTTGGCTGCGAGTAAGGAGACATTACGAAGGAAGTGTACCATTTTATAGCATTGCGTTCAGGCGAAATTTAAAGAAATTAACGTCCATTTGCGGAACAGGCAGTACTGAGGCACACACAAGAATATAATAATCACATAAACTCCTTTTCTTTGAAGTGATCAAAGTGGATGGAATAACAGTCCTTTTATATGTTAATAACTTTAAGTAATAGTTCTCAGCGTTTGTTAAAATGTCGTCATTTGCTGAAACAGTGTTGATACCTAGAACCTTGAGCTAAGTACTTAGTAATATACATATCCCTACCAAAGAAAGATTAGAAAGTAACCATGAAAGTTAATTACAGTTCATGATTATCTTTCCATATTCTGGAGTCAAGAGTTGTGGAGAAAATTAATTTTATTAAGGACAATTCCCTTATAAGGACAGATTATGGACAACAGTCCAAAAGGATAACGGATCTGGAATATTCGTTCAAGCGATTGAGAAACCATATTGGCTATTTTTGTAGTTAGGGGTTACACTGAGGTGAGTAGAGCACCATCTGTTGTTAGACCCAGCGCACTAAACTTTCGTAAGTTAAATCTTAAGATGTTGATATCTAGAACCGAATCTGCCTAAACAGTGATAGTAGACATGGTGATAAGAAGAATCTATATTAAATGTGACTAACCAACTAACTAACTAACTGACTGACTGACTCCATGGAGCAGAGAGCTGCTTGAAATGTCGAAAGTCGCTGAGCTACTACAGAACTTTACAACCCGTATGTTCAGTGCCGTGTTCACAAGAGCCTGCAACTGGTCCCCATCCCGAGTCAAAAGAATCCAGTTCACATCACCCCATCCTACCTCTCTCAGATTCATTTTAATATTATGCTTCCACCTACTTCTAAGGCATGAGGTCAGTATAACTATCGAGTACAGGCTGGAAGGCCCGGGTTCGTTTCTTGCCATTGCAAAATTTTCTCTTCTCCACAGCGTCCAGACGGGTTCTGGGACCCATGCAGCCTCTTGTCCAGTGGACACTGTGGACTCTTTCCCAAGGTCAAAGCGGCTGGAATGTGAAGCTCACCACTCACCTCCATTTAGTCCCCAAGGTCAAGAATGGTGGAGTATACCTCCACTCCCCAAATGTCTTCATGGCATAGCGCTTAATTAACTAAACACAGGGACAAATTTCTACGTCTAGGTTTTCCTAGTGGTCTCCTTCCTTCCGGCTCTCGCTTCAATACCCTACATGCATTCCTCTTCCCCCATGCGTGCTACATGCCCTGCCGAACTAAATTTGGCTTCGTACTGAATATTAATTTTTAATATATGTTACAAGTTTTCATAAATCATAGCAGACGTGTCTTGATGTTACGTGACGTCGTACACACACGTGCATGACGCACACATGTGCTTGCTGAAACAAGTCTTATCACTTTTACTGAATCATCATTTTCCGAGTCAAGTGATATTTGCTTACCCTGCAATGTATGCACTTACCGCATGGGACATGACACTCACGCTTGTCATTCTGAGAAGAGAACGTTTCCGTTTCTGCTGACACTTATGATCCTGCGACATTGTCATGACCCCGGAGACAGTGGAAGAACGGCAGCGAACAGAAGTGTATCGAAGCATCGCCACATGAAAAATACATAGGGCTCGATATTATCGAGTTATGTGTGGAAATTGTAAGCCTATTCTGATGCTGGCCAGTTGTGACACTTGACAGTTTTCTCTCACCAGGTCTCTTCTCCGCCTCCTTCTGCGAAGACGCTGAAAAGGAAAGTGACAAATACCAGTAGCAAGAGTACAGACTTTCGCGCAACAAAATGTGTTCTTCATCATTATCGTTAATATCTGAAAAAAGGACACAAGTTCCTGAAAAATTAAAATTCACGTGTCGATTCCTGTCACCAAGGCGTACAGCTGCAGTGTTTTGATATGTGCAATTTATTATACGTTTATATTATATTTATTAAATATTAAATGGCATTATGTACGTTGTTATTACCGTTATATGTAACTAAATGAGAATTTGATAGTCGCTCAACTGGTCGAGAAATTCCTGTGCTTTATGAAATCAGAAATTTTATTATAGCGTTTACCAGAATACGAAGTTTTATATCTAATGAACTCTTAATTGCAAATAAACATGTTTTCATAATTGAATTTGTTGAGAATACCTGATGATAGTAATTGAGCTAAATTAATTATTTACTTTGTAAGTTTTGAGGTTTTCACGGCGATGACTATGAAGAAAGTCGTCTTGTGGGTTTAGGCGCCGTGCATTCTTCGTTTTGGCGGAGCAGTAGCTGCTCTCTGCATTCCAAGCCATTCACCTGCTCTGAAGATGGAGGCGATACGTTCCTCCGAAACGTCGGCCAAAACGAAGAATACACGGCGCCTAAACCCAGAAGACGACTTTCTTCATTATTTACTTGTTTGCGTACTTACTCAGTATCCGAAAGCCATAATAATATTGACAGCAATAGTATGTAACGCCAATAAAGTTCATTAACATTTTTATTTCGGTGTATATTTCAGGAATGTGACACACTCGACAGGGAATTAATGTCTTTGTGTATGAATAAGGAAAATGTTATAAACGTAGCCTGTGTAGACACAATTATTGGGTTTTTGAACTTTTCCCATCGCCCAGTATTCTACAGAATAGAAAACACGACGTTTCAGAAACTGGATCTGTTTCCCTCCTCAGGCGAAGGGGGAGGCTCCCACATTTCTAGACAATCGGTTCACAGATGGCGGTAAGTTTGTCAGTCTAACGCGCTGGCAGCCCTTATCAGCATAAAGATTCCTGGTACTCATTTCTGTTAGATGCCGAGTCGACCGATGAGCCATAGTGCGACTGCAAGGATTACGACACTCGAGGAATACAATGACATCATCGGGAATCGAATTCGCGACCTTTCGGCGTGTAGCACAATGCCTCAACAAATTACAGTACCGAGTGCCCCCACAGTTTTGTAAGTTGAATTTACTTCTACCGGTTTACAGACCTCTTTGAAATTATAAACATCACCGCAAGCTACGAGCAAACCCTGGACGATATCAAGAACCTCCTCATCAAGACAGACAGGCGGCACAAAATCTGCCCCATACAAGAAGGACGATTGGAGGACGGACACGAACCTACGTGGTTTAAAAAATTTTAACTAGTGATAATAAAGGTTTTTTAAATTAACAACTAGAAACTTTAAAAACTTTACAATACCAGGAAGCTGCTGTGATTGTGATATGTTCGACTTTAAGCGTACTGTGCATTATAGAATATAAGTGTATGTATTTTAAATCAGAACACCTATTATGATGGTATTTTCCAGTTCGTAATGATGTTCCCTCTGAAGATGGTCCGTAACGACCGAAACATGTAAGGGAGATAAGTTTTCATGTAGTAAAAACTTATATGTCACATTGAACGGAGTGGTTTGTATTTATAATTGTTAGTGTGACGGACCAGAATGAAACAAATCAAATCTTTGAAATTCATTGATTTGGCTGTATTAAGTACTTACTTTTAAATAGGCCGCGCCATAGCTCAAGCGGTTAGTCGCTGGCTTTCCACCGCGGCGGCCCGGGTTCGATCCCGGGTCTGGTCAACTGGGATTTGAGGTGTAAAAGTGGCTCTGGGGCAGGTTTTCTCCGAGTACTCCGGNNNNCCCTGCCAATCTTCATTCCACCAATTGCTCCACAATCACCCTCACCTATCATCTGGGGCTGGTACAATAGGCCAGAAGTGGCCGCAGTGCGAGGGACTTAGTCCCACCCCACTAGCAATTAAAAGAAAATACTCTTAAATACTGGAACTGGTCGAAGTCTGGGCTGAACTGTAAGTAATGTCAACACATCTGGAACAGAGTTATCAGAATCCAAACAGGAAGAAGATTACAAGATTTGAAATTTCAGAATGTGTTAATTTCTATTTGGAACAGGAAGAATTTTCGCAGCTGTGGAATTAACCTATTGTTAAACATATTTATGAAACTGGGATGAAAGGGAAAGTAGCGTCATTATAATGAAAAGTCCGATGAAACAACCCAAATTTCGAAGCACCATATCGCCTCTATCCTCAGGCTTGACGAGTAAGCCAAGCCACAAACTAGGTTGGCTTTCACCGGATTGCACAGCGATATATCCCACAAGACAGAAATCTTCGTAGTCGCTTCTGTGTTAACGTTAAATCTAGTATAGCAACGTTAATAGTTTTGAAAGCGTTTTACTCTTAACTAAAGTCGACCGAAAACTTAACTGTTATTTTTCTAGCATCTTTGTCAGTTCCCAAGTTAAAAAAGCTCCACTACTGATGAAATATTCCGTACCCGCTAGCCATGAGAGAGAGAGAGAGCGTGGGAATGCCGTGCCAATTTACATTACATATTTATAGGCTTCGGAGTTTCCTTGCGGGAGGAATAATATACCAAATTCGTAGTTGCGAGTACCTGCAAAACTAGTTAGATAAATTAAAATGATATCGAGCGAAATTTTCGTGTGGTTAAACGTTTTTCTGGTACATTTATTATTCTGAACGGCACAAAACAAATGGATAACTAATCATCGACAATTTTAATTCTGCTTCTGATTGTGAACGAAGAAGAAAGGAGGAGGAAAGTTTAAATTTGATGAAATAATGGCAACTCCAGCAATTCTGAAGGAAGTAATACTTAGGACAACAAGAAAATGAATGTCAGCAAAATTCAATCAGTGATAATGAATGTTTTATGAAGTGTCAATGGAGGATGTTTGAGAACAAAAATCTGTGATTTCATAAAATGGGAGTAATTGGAGGGTAGAAAAATATATAATGAGGAACTTCATAATTTGTACTTGGGGCTGTTTTGCTGATTAAATCGAGGACTGCGATTTCGGCGGGAGCTAGAACATACATTGTGAAGTAACAAAGACATATGAAACTTCAGTCAGAAGACCTCAAGGGAAGAAGTCTGTTCTAACACTCAAGCTTTAACGAGAGGATAATATTAGAATCAATCCCAAAGGAAATTGGGTGTTAGATTTTATACAGGATCAGCTGGGTCAGGATAGGACTCAGTGGAGGGTCCTTGTGAATATGGTGAAGAAGGCGATGAATATGCTGACACTCTGTATACTTTTAAGCTTCTCAGTGACGCCCCGTTGGAGGGTTATTATTATTATTATTATTATTATTATTATTATTATTATTATTCTACTTTTTACGATATGGACTCAAACTTGAACACATACAAAGACAATTTGCAGCCCTTTGGCACAATAGATTTTTTCGAGGTATACAATTTCATTGTGGGGGGGGCACGAGGTAGCGTAGTTGGTTGAGGCACTACGCTACAAGCCGGAAGGTCGCGGGTTCGAGTCCCGATTATGTCATTGGATTTTTTTCAATTGACCTTNGCTACAAGCCGGAAGGTCGCGGGTTCGAGTCCCGATGAGGTAATTGAAATTTTTTTCAATTGACCTTATCCTTCCAGCCGCACAAAGGCCCTGGGGTCGACTCGGCGTCTAACAGAAATGAGTACCAGGAATTAATTAAATAATTTTCCTGGGGAGTAAAGCGCGGCCGGCGCGTAAGGCTGACAACCTTACCGCTATTTGTGAGCCGGTTTTCTAGGTAATGTGGTACCCTCAACGTCTCACAACCCTATGGGCCTTCACGGCCTGTTACAGGGATAGCTTCATTTTTATTTTACTTTATCCAATATCACTGTGCCAATTTAATGGAAAATTTAAATTTGTGACCACTACATATCAGGCGTTGTAACTGGTGCTTTGTTTTTAATGTATAATGACTCTGTCCTCGAAGAAGTTGGCATTCACGTTTCTGCTCGGGACAGTAAGTAACTTTACCGCATTCAGTTGCCCCTCCAGCCACTGCCCTTCAGCTCTGTGTGTTTTCTGCTGCAAATGCAGTTTGTAAATCTACAGATATTTCTAGAAACTCACTATTACATTTAAGGATCCTTAACTGATCAATTTGTTTTGTCCACCTGTATGTCATATTGCTGCTGTTGGTGTCTGTATTCTTGCTGACTCTGTATTGACCGTTGTCGAGCTCAGTACGTAAAAAATTAATTAAACCGAATTAACTTATGACGAAATATAACACCGTGAAATCTGTTGAAATTCAGCCGTTGTTTCGGAGAGAAATATCGCCTCCATCTTCAGCGTCTAATATGCAGAACAATAAAAGAGCGTGAGAGCACGTGGCAAGCATATCCCTCTAGTTCACGTCTGCTTTCATGCTGGTTTCTTCCTCGGCTTATTTTTCGACCCTGAAGGTAGAGGCGATATGTTCCTCCGAAACATCGGTTGAGTTTCAACGGCCTACAGGGCTTTATATCCCAGAAGATAGAACTCCTCATACCCACCTCAGTTCCTACATTAATATAATTATTATTGCATATCAATAGTGTAAGTTAGCAGCTGCTGGTGGGACACGCGTCCTGCTTGAATTTCGCGGGTATGGACACCGGTGGCTACAGATAAGCAGTAGCAGGCTCTGGCTACTTCTGCAGTAATGTAGACGCTCCAGCAGAGATAATTGTCATAAAGCGCTACATGCAAAACCTCTTAGAGTATGCTGACGCGGCTAATTTCAAAATATCTGTCTTCATTGAGTCCCTTGTTCCGGGCACAGGAAGTTGTACACCTGCTACTGAAGTTACAAGAACAGCAGATTTTCTCCACTCCTTCTTCTGACGCTTTGTAGTTACGTATGATATTGAATTCACACACGAGTTCCTAACATTAGACACGATTGGAATTATTTCCCTGTTGTACGTAACATAGTACTTAAATTCTTTTCTTAGTACCTCCTCATGTTGTTTTGTCTAGAAGATCAAACACCAAAAAATGGCAAATATTCTGGTTATCAAAATTTCTATGGGAATTTTTCAGTAATAAAATATGCAGCGACCATCGCACAAGAAGCCTTATTGCACATACAGCAAAGATAATAGTAAAGATACTTAAAAGATGAATTGAAAGGAAAATAGAGGATGTACTTGGAGAAGATCAGTTTGGATTTAGAAGAGGAAAAGGAACCAGGGATGCAATTGGGATGATGAGAATTATAGCAGAACGAAATTTGGAGATAGATGAAGAACTGTGTGCTTGCTTTATAGACTGGCAGAAGGCATTTGACCGTGTAAATTGGACCAAATTAATGCAGATCCTAAGGGAAACAGGTATCGATTGGCATGAAAGAAGATTGATTAGCAAATTGTACATGGATCAGAAAGTTAAGAGTGCGACTGAACCGAGGGGAGACAAGAAGTGTGAAGATAGGACGAGGAGTTCGACAAGGATGCTGTTTATCACCAATTCTGTTCAACTTGTACAGCGAATGCCTTACCAAGGAAGCTCTGGATGGGCTCGGAGACTTCAAAGTAGGAGGGCAAATTATTCAAACTGTGAAATATGCAGATGACCTTGTGTTAATGGCTAAGGAAGAAACTGTGCTACAGGGCATGATTGATAGACTAATCGAAATTGGAAGGTGCTATGGCATGGAAATGAATGTGGAGAAAACAAAAGTAATGAAAATTTCGAGACAACCAACCCCAGTCACAATAAAGATAGACCAAAAACAACTGGAGAATGTGAAATGTTTTAAATATTTGGGTAGCTTGTTAACAGATGATGGAAGGTGTACTAGTGAAATTAAATCCAGAATTGCCATGGCAAAAGCTGCATTTAGCAAGAAGAAGAATCTTTTTACCAGCAAATTGGACTTAAAATTTAGGAGGAAACTAGTGAAATGCTACATTTGGAGCATCGTCTTGTATGGGGCTGAAACTTGGACACTTAGGGCGGTAGATCAGAAACACCTGGAAAGCTTCGAAATGTGGTGTTGGAGAAGTATGGAGAAGATCAGTTGGACCGATTATGTGAGAAATGAAGAAGTGTTAATTAGAGTCAGTGAGCAGAGGAATATCCTACACGAAATAAGAAAACGGAAGGCTAATTGGATTGGTCATATCTTACGCAGTAACTGCCTTCTAAAAGAAGTTATTGAAGGAAAGATAGAGGGGCGGATAGAAGTGACAAGAAGACGTAAGAAGATGCTGGATGACCTTGGGGACAGAAGAGGATATTTTCATTTGAAGGCGAAAGCTCTAGATCGCATCAAGTGGAGGAACTATTTTTGAAGGGACTCTGGACCTGTCGTCTTGACAGATTACAGATAAATGAATGAATGAAAATAATTGTGAAATTAAATACGAAAACAGAAAAATCAAACTTTGATTTGAGAACATGTGATTATTATTAATAAACTGAATTTAAGTTTATATAATATCTTTTCCCGGGGGGTAAAGCGGCCGGGGCGTGAAGCTGACCACTCACCTCCAGCTAGTGTCGAGGTCAAAATGGGGATCTCTACATCCACTCTCCCATACGCCTTCATGGCGTAATGCTTAATTTGTTGAGCACGGACAACTTTACCTTCGTCTTTTCATATAATAAAGTAGTGTAGTGCGAACATTGCAATGTCTTCAGGTTATTTCAGAGATGAAACAGTGTTTTAAACTTTTATATTTTGCTATTAAATATGTTACGTTTTGCATTGCAAAATGACACGCTGGAACAGAGCTCTACTTGAGAAGTTAACAACAGTCTCTCAGGGTTCAGTAGAAGGCTAGCAGAGCAACTGTTAGTTTCTCAGTGATGATTCTGTTCCATTGAACTGAGGAGTATGTCTAAAGTACAGAAAGTTACTTTGTTCAAAAGAATCCGTCACTGCACCTCATTCTGAGCCAGTTTAATCTAATCAGTGCCCTATTTCATTAAGACCTATTGCAATATTTTGTTCCAGTACACTCTAGGACTCCCAGGCGGTCTCTTACATTCACGTCTTTCGACCACAATGTTGCATGCTTTCCTTGTGTATCTCATGCATACTAAATGACCTGTCATTTCATCTACCGTGAAATGACCGCCATAAAAAGCTGGTAGCAGGTAGCGTAATATATTTCTACGTGTGTAATCCTGGGCTGCTCAGCAGGGTACATGACAGTTCTTTTGTTCAGCCCGCTAGATTATCCTTCCATGCTCCAGATTATATACATGTAAAATGGAAATTTGTCCCTGTGCTTAATTAACTAAGCAATTAAGCAGTACGCCTAGAAGACATATGGGTCAGTCGAATTAGAGCTTTACCATTCTTCACTTCCACATTAGATGGAGGTAACTGGTTAGCCAGCTTCACGGCTCGGTCGCTTTACCCACAGCGAAAAATCCCTCGGTACCCACTGTGTTGGAGGCTGGATGATTTCCAGAGACAATCAGGACGCTGTGGAGTAAAGATAAATATCTTGCTCTTACAGGCAACGAACCCCGATCCTCCAGTCCGCAGTCCATCGCTATACCGACAGAGTTATCCGGGTTTCACCCTCAAGAATAAATATTAAAGCTATCGCCTTCAAAAAAAGGTGACGAATTTTGTCGAAAAGAGTTCTGCGGAAATATTTACAAAACATTCTCTTTACTCGTTCAATCAACATGACGCCTTATTCATATATAACTTGGAACATACGGAATTAGAATGTCTCCATGACAGAATTCTGTGTCGATACAATGTAAACCTTCATTGGTGACTTTTAAGCACAATCGACGTGGCAAAATTCAATGTAAATATGTTTTTGAAAATAATTGCTGTAATTGATATTAATGTATTTATGATTCATACATTTTGTTGTTACAAGGCAGATATTCATGTTCGTATATTGACAAGCTAACCTCTGAGATACACTGCATCCGTCAGTGATTTGAATTTGGTCAGACCTGGTCAAATTTAGAACAACGAATCCATACACAACTTCTTGACGTTAGTCGCCTTTCTACGTATTTATAATACAGTGCAAATCAATCAGTAACTTCATGGAGCTGAGCCCTTCTTGAGAAGTCACCAGTCACGCAGCTACTCAAGAGCTTCCCTATATTTTATGGAACGCGAAGGTTCATTACCGTGTTCAGAAGAGCCCTTCATTGGTCCCTATCCTAAGCCAGATCAATCAAGTCCATACAACCCCATCTTATCTAAGATCCATTTTAATATTATCAACCCACCTACTTCTTGGTATTTCTAGTGGTTTCTTTACTTTTAGCTTGCTCACCAATATCCTATATGCATTCCTCTTTTCCTCTTGCATGCTACATGCCCTGCCCATCTCGTCCTCCTCGACTTGATCATTCTAATTATACTTGGAGAAGAGTACAAATTTATGAAGCTCCTCATTAATCAGTTTTCTCCAACCTCCTGTCACTTCATCTCTCTTCGGTCCAAATATTCTCCTCAGCACCATGTTCTCAAACCCCCTCATTGCATATTCCTCCTTTAATGCCATAGACCAAGTTTCACACTCATACATAACCACAGGCAAAAATAAAGATTTCTATACTGGTAGGTTTTGATTTTTTTTGTGTGTTTTTAGACAGCAGACGAGAAGAAAAAATATTCTGGACTGAACAGTAGCAAGTATTATCCGAAATGAATCTCTTAATTTTCTCCTGAATAAAAGTTTGGTTTCTTTCTTTCCTTCCCACGTATTTGAAGTGTGCCACATTTTCAAAAGATCTGTTATCTATCTTTATATCACGATTGTGCCCTGCATTATGGCGATGCGGCGGCAACATATACTTAGTTTTCTTCTAGACCATCCCCTTTACTAGCGTAAATTAAAGTTTCTATGGGTTTCTTTCTGGTATGTGTTATCTCCCAATAGATTCACATCATCAACATAGACTAACAGCTGATTTGTCCCATTAATTTCAGTTCCACCTGACTTTCCTGGACTTATCTAATTGCATATTCCAAAGCATCGTTGTAAAGAAGTGGCGATAAAGCATCTCTTTATTTTAAACTATTTCGGACAGGAAAATTATCAGACAAATATTTTGTTGTATAGACTTTTCTCTAGGTTTCTTTTATGTTCATTTTAATTAACCTAAGTAGTCCCATGGGTGCTCCAAACTCTATGAGAATATTGAACAATATTTCCGTCCTAACTGAATCATAGGCTTTCTCGAAGTCTACGAATTGCTGCTGTACTGTTTCATTGTTCTCAGATTTTTTCCAGTATCTGACGAATGCAAAGGTCTAATCAGTAGCTTATCTGTCATGTCGAAACCCGCACTGATGATCCCCAATAATTTCATGTATATATGGTCTTAATCTTGAGAGAAGGATATTGTATAAAATTTTGTACGATATTGATGGCAGTGATATTCCCCAATAATTACTAGAGTTAGTTTTATCACCCTTCTTGTGAACTGGTACAATAATACACTCCTTCCAGTGATCAGGCAATTTTTCCTTATGCCAAATAAAAGTAGTCAGCTTACGGATCGTAGAACGTAATATTTTGCCTCCTGCTTGAATGAGTTCTGCCGGAATTTGATCATTACCTGGCGATTTATAATTTTTAAAATTTGCAATAGCAATTTCAACATTAAAAGGGCTAGAATCAGGTATTAACGGCCCAGCTGTATCGATTTTTGTCTGCCTATCATCACTGACGCTATGTATAATAATTTCTTTCCCCTATTCAAAATGTTGTGGGAATCCGCAAGCAGATCACCATTCTCATCCTTCACTAAGTTACTGCTAGGTTGGTAACCCCTCTTAAAGTCATTTATTCCTTTATACAGGCTCTAATGTTCTTGTTCTTACTGTTCGTTGCAAGCTCATTAATTTTGCTTTTCAGACATTCCCGCTTTTTGCAAACCAATCACTGCAGGTGACAAAATGTGGTTAGACGTACTAGGAAACTTAATCAAAGAAACTTGTTTATGTCTCTCATTCTACTAGTACTTTGCCATGTTTACTTTGCTATTGGTTTTATCAAGGTCGATAACTGTTTCCAGAGAAGGTGAGAAATAATTCATCACCCCTTATGAAAGTTAGCTAGAGTGTTTCCGTGTTAGTGGATTTATTAATGCTAAAAGCGATCCTCATCCGAACAGGGAAAGCAGTTCATTCCGTTCTCCGCTGTCTAAGAATGCTGCGTGCAGAGCTAAACGAGGGAGCGCCACTGTAACAATAGCGTCAGGGAAGGAAGAGTTAGCATTAACGATTAAGATGCCATGATATATATGTTCTATGGGAATTCATAGTCCTGCAAGCTTTACGTGTCAAGGATTAGTGTAGTAATTAAGACAATTTCTGAAGCGTGAAGGTTTTCCAGAAAAATCCTAGCGGTTTTTCTGGAATCATTTTTATACAAGAGGAGTTCGTTTGGTTTTTGTCTGTTATAGCTGGAACCGCAGTTCTGCTGAAGTATCACAGTTCAGGTTGCACAAACCTGTCTTTCATGAAGCTTGGTTAATTGCTAGGTTAATTTTAACTTAGCTGTTTCAGTTGCAGTGTTTATGTCGTCGAATTATAGTCAGTATGTACAGGAGTAGTGGCGAGGTAAGGATTTGGAAGGATTGATTGTGACGTATTGGGCGTTGCTATCACAGAATATGTCTGAAGAAAGAAATAACCCAAAAAACCGGCAGAACCCATTACGATTAAAACCGTGTATATTCTGAATAGAATACCAAGACTCTGTTACTGCATCATCTTTTCTGCTCTTGCCGAGCAGACAGGATGCTATTTTGTATATTATTTCTATTTGTTCTGATTAAAATATTGGGGCCACACTCAGCTATTTCTTATGAATTAATAAGCAGAGAGGCGAGTCATATGCCAGTTAATACAACAGAATAATGTATTTGATATGTTCATGTTCAGCTAGAGAACTTTCGTATTAACCTACCTACCTCCTATCTACTACCTACCACTCGGCGCTACAGCCCTGGGTGAGCCTTGGCCTCCTCTACAGCCAGTCTCCACAACCAGTACGTGCTGCCATAGGAATGGACCCACACATGATGACGCTGGCTGTTGGGTTTCTGAACAAAATTCTTTTTACAGGATGAGGTTGTTAGCCTCATGCCCAACCCCCAACCTGGAGGACCAGGATATCTCTCTTAGTCTGGACTCTACCCTTTGACCTTTTCCGGCATGGGTGATCCTACTGGTACCTAAACTACCGCCGGCATAGCACTCCAGGTCACAGAGTCAGGCAATCCCCACCACGACGACGACGTGGAGACACCTTTTGGGGGGGGGGCCTTCGTATTAAAGTTCTGTGAATTATACATGGGGCTTATAAATCACTAGACCACATTATTATTATGTACTGTTTAACGGAAGAATTATTTTTACAATATCTGAAAAAAATAAGTATAACACCTGTGTACAGACCACTGCCGGTCACGGTAGCCGAGCGGTCTAAGGCATGCACTGTCTTCGCTCGCTCGGAAGCCGGGATCGTGGGTTCGAATCCCACTCATGGCATCGATGTTTGTGTGCGTTTTTCTGTGTTTGTCTACAGGTAGAGGCCTTGCGACGAGCTGATCACTCGCCCAAGGAGTCCTACCGTATATGTAAGATCTAGAAAAACCGAAGTGAACGGAGTTCATGGAGGTAGGCCTAGGCCCACTGGGGCTGTAGTGCCAAGGAAAAAAAATGTACAGACCACTAGTATTCACCTTCCTGGCTTTTGACCACGGCTAACTAGTGTTAAATAAAAATATGTTACTAACACAACGAAAATTTTCATCACATATGCACCGAATTTGATGGTGATATTTCAGTTGTTTAAGACATTGTGTAAGATACGAAGATAAAGGTGTGTAGGAAAGAAAAGGCAATTCGTTTTCCTAGCCCTTCTTAAAATATCTAAATAATGCCATGAAGGAAAATCTCGGCTTCGCATTCTGCTGAAAATTATACCATATGGGCCTTTCGAAGTTAAGAAACAAGTGTTAGGTCAAAGGCGTTTCAAAATGCAGCATAATAGAGCCTTCTTTCATACAGACTGTTTGAATAAGCAGAAGTAGCCGTTCCCTTTCAATATACATTTCGTTTCACCACAGGAAAGCAAAAGTAGAAACATTGGAGCGTGTATTACCGAAATAAATTTAAATCTCTCGTCGGAAAGGATAAGACGACGTATATTTAAACCCATTTTTATTGACTAAACATACAAACTGGCAGACACAAAAATAGGAAGCTTGACTTCCTACGTTCGAAAGAACATTCCACGCACCGAACTTCGCAGTCAAGTGTCTGAGTTATAGTTGGTCATTGGAAGGAGCACACAAGATCTGTACACTCCACATAATAGGCTGCGTTCGCGAGAAATCTATATTCAGCTGTCGTTTTAAAGCAATAAGGAAAGAAGTATTTCAGCTAGGTACTTAAGTCTTTCATTTGGATAGGTCAATGATCTCCTGTGTGGTCTGGTGGCCAGGGTTCCTGGCTACAGATACAGAGGCCCCGGGTTCGATTCCTGGCGCTACCAGATTTTATGGGAAGTAGTGGGCCTGGAACGGGTTCCACTCAGCCTCGTTAGGATAATTGAGGAGCTATTTCAAGGAAATAGCAGCTCCGATCGATAAAAACAAAATTAACGGCCGTGGGGAACCGTTGCGCTCACCATGTGACACCCTCTATCCGCAAAAGTTGGCACTAGCTTCGCCGACAAGCGGCGGTTGCTCGGTCTTTATAATTATTTTGCGGACTACAGGCCACGGAGTTTGGTTTTTGTTTTATGTGGATAGACGAAATAGTACCCACACATTTTTATGAAATATTGTATTAGGTAAAGGTAAAATTGTCCATATGAATAATTAGATAAGCAATTAAACACCAAACCATGAAGATGTATGAGGAGTGGAGGTATAGCTCCACCATTTTTGACATCGCAAATAGATAAGGTGAATGGTCAGTTTCTAGCCCCAGCTACTCTGCTCCTGGAGAAAGAGCTCCCTGTATCCATTAGATAAGAGGTTGAACGTACCCAAGACCTGGTCTGGAAGCTGTGGAGTAAACAAAAATCTCTTGCCATTACGAATATCGAATCCCGGCCGTAGCTCGTTGCTTTACCGACTGGGCCATTCCACATGTTGGAAATGGAAATATTAAGACAGGAAGGAAGTTTTAGAATATATCTGACAAAATTAGGAATCTTCTTGGGCGATAAAGGGCGGCCGGCGCGTGAGGGTGACAACCTCGCTGTGATCTGTGAGCCGATTGTCTAGAGAATATGTGGAAGCCTCAAGGTTTCACAACCTTAAGGGCCTTCAAGGCCTGTTAACAGGGATACCTCTATCTTTCATCTAATAAATTTTTACAACGTTTGTAGACATACTGTAACCGGAGACAGATATTTTGGCGGTTCAAGGTCATTCAATCGTCTCCATTTTCTGATCCGTATAGTTATCCCTCACTACCACTCAGAGCCTAAGGGAGGAGAAAAATTGGAATTGTAGATGAAGGGATGACGACCTTAAAAGTGCCCCACTGTAGATATATGCAACTAAACGGATCACTGAATATTATAATTATTAATTCATAGCTCTATAAATATAGTTCTATATATATAGTTATATCCGAAAGAAAGACTGCAACATACGTCCCTCGTAGAAATTATTGTAAGTAAACTGTTGGTATTCCATGGGAAACATTTTTATTTGACATACAGAATGCTTACTTTCCTAAAAATAGTTACATTTCCAAGAAATTTAAAGTAACGTCGTTTGGCGAAGACTCTGTAATAAGAAAATAGAAGAACACATAAGCCAAGAGCAAGAGAAAATTTGTGTAAGAATGGGAACCGAAAAGAAAGGAAAGAAAATTCAATTTCTGTGCGAAATGTTGAGTTGTGCTTATCCTCCAGACCGATAGAGAAGGATATTCTACATATGTGGGTGGATATTACACTAACACATGCGGCACGTACGGTTCTATTGAGATCTCTTCGTATCTCGGTACATGTCACAGAGCAAAACAGATTCAAGTATCTATTTTACATATCCAGTTTGAAGCAACGCTATAATAAACTACGTGCACTGATATTTTATTTATAGCCTACATAATTTTTAAACTACAAAGGCAATGTACATATTTAAGTTAAACTGTACATTATTTCCTCTTGTTCCTGGTCTAGAATGATGGATTTTCACGTGTCCATGCCCAGAACAGAACAGACAGAACAGTGTCCGCGCGGCCTAAGGCATAAAGTGTCTTCGCTCGCTCGAACGCTGTGATCTTGGGTTCGAATCCAACACAAGTCGTGGATGTTTGCCTGCGTTTATATTGTGTTTGTGTTGTCTTGTGAGTAGGTAGCGACCTTGCGACGGGCTGATCCTCCTTCCAGGGAGCCCTTTCGACTGTCTGAGATTAAGGAACTGGAGTGAAACGAAGTGTTTCACCGATGTCCTGTGCTCCAAGTGGGAGAACAGGAATAAAGATAGATAGATAGATCGATAGATAGATAGATAGATAGATAGATAGATAGATAGATAGATAGATAGATAGATAGATAGATAGATAGATAGTAGCCAGCCCAGAACACTAGAACCGAGCGCACCCACTCCCTTCGGGCGAGTTAATGGAAATGGGTGGTGAGTACAACATAAAAAATGAAATATTAGCATATTTTCCATATTTTGGAAAAATGGAAGTAGGTTATGAGATCACCTTGCTGTCTGTGTATATCCCCAGTCAATTTCTGAATGCCTGAGCCAATATTTATGAAACATGATATGTATATCATAGCGCCTGAGCCAATTCCAACGGCGTAATTCATAAATACCCCCAGCAGCCCGAGTATCTATTTGTATGTTCTCCCCAGCAAAGAATACAAGCAACGATAGAAGAACTGTTGGACGCGCCTTTTCTATACCGTCCGTGTCATGTAAAAGAATAATCTGTGTGTCTGTATGTGTACCTCCTTAACGTTTCAAGACAGTTTCTCGGTAAACACGTTCACGCGGTAAGGAACAATTGCTGAAGGCGTCGTTTTCTACGAGGCTCTTGTCGCATGAGAGGAAAGTAGGCCATTAGATTTTAACAAAAATTCTGTTTTAAATGTATCGCAAATTTAACTTCTATGTGAAGTTACCAAACTTACCAAATGAGTGCATATATTCTCAAGGTAATCAGAATAGGAGCATTACCAAAGCATAATTTTTCGTATTACTTTGTGTGACTGCGAAACCCTATTTCTTATTCTGAAGAAGGAGCAGATATTTAAAGCATATGAGAACAAACTGCTGAGAACACGTAGAAGACGTTATATAGTAAATAGAAGACTTAACTTAATCGACTCCTGGTGCAGGGTCCTTCAGAAAACAATAGTCGTTTACTGATATATTTGGTTTCTGGACTTTATCCATCGTCCTAGATTTTAAGATAACAAATAAAAACACAACGTTTCGGAAACTGGATCTGTTTCCGTCCTCAGGTGAAGGAAAAGGGGAACACCTATTCTGTTGCGTCCGTTAGAAAGAGCTAGCCTCAATCACTGGACAAACCAATGTCACAAAACATGAAGATTATAAACACCTGAGATCAGGCTAAGTCCATGAGAGCTAATAAGAAAAATGCTACAATTTGTTATGAAAATTTTTCTTATTAGCTCTCATGGGCTTAGCCTGGTCTCAGGTGTTTATAATCTTCATGTTTTGTGACATTGGTTTGTCCAGTGATTGAGGCTAGCTCTTTCTAACGGACGCAACAGAATAGGTGTTCCCCTTTTCCTTCACCTGAGGACGGAAACAGATCCAGTTTCCGAAACGTCGTGTTTTTATTTGTTATCTTAAAAACTAGGACGATGGATAAAGTCCAGAAACCCAATATATCAGTGTGTTATACACCATCGTCAGAATCCTATAGTAACTACTTAATAGTCGTTTAGCTTGTCAAGGAATCTTTCGTGTTTTATGAAACCTGAGGTCTTATTACTGAGTTAGAGGAATTCTCCAGCGGACATCATCATGAAGCAAATGAATCAACTTTATATCTGCATATTCTTTTATTTTTAAATGTATTCTAATATTATCCTCTGTTACTGAGTGTCCGGATGAAAGGGTTACACCATAGCAAAGGGAAACTACCAAAATTTTTTTTTCTGAATATATAACTTTCAAAATAAACAATTTCTTTATTAAAACCGTCACAACACAACTATACGTATTAAAGTCAGTGCCAAGTTTCACAGTAAATTTCAATGTGGGCTCTTGGTGGCTTGACAAATTTCAAGACGATATTCGACCTCGTTCCACGTTGCTTGGAGCATGTTTGGTGTTACCGCAGCTACAAGTTCCCCTGTGTGAGCTCTCAGGTGTTGAAGGTCGTTGATCTAAACACTAGTAGACAATGTTCCTCACATAAGCCCCCCCCTAAGGAAGAAAACCATGGTTATAAATCTGGCGACGTAGGAGGCCAAGCAATTGGTCCACTTCTGCCGATCCATCTCCCAGCCACACCAGCCAGCTCTCTGTCCAGGTGACTCCTAATATGTTGACAGAAATGTGGTCCCCATCTTGTTGGAGGATAGTTTGAGGTAGTAATTGGGGAGCGCTTACAGCTCCAGCATGTACAAGTACGAACGTCCGGTCACAGTCTCTTTCGAATAGAAAAATGGTCCAGTCAACTTGTAGTGCATTAAGCCGACCCACACGTTCTTTTTGGGGCTGCCTCTCTCCAACTCACATTTGACATGTGAATTTATACTGCCCCAAATCCTGCAGTTGTACCTGTTTACAACTCAATTGACATGGAACGTCGCGTCATCCGAGAAGCACACTTGGCGGAGGAAATCGTGCGACACGTCAATTCTTTCTATCATGTCCACAGCGAAGTGTGTGCTTGCTACTTGGTCACTTGCTTCTGGTGCATAAATCATGTGAATCTTGTACGCCCTTAGGTGGAGCCGTTTGTGTAACACATCGTGCACTGTTGGGCGTGGAATTTGTACGTAACTGCAAGCTAGCAACACGAATTGATTTGTGCGGACTTCGCTGGAATGTCTCTGTAATGCAATTGACATTTTCTTAGGAGGTCCATGTCTTTCCAAGAGATTTTACACGGAACAGACTACTTGCAGTCATCGGTTTGTTGTCCCAGAACCAAATGCTTTTCCGTAGAGGAGATAGACGACAAAATTGCTTTCTAAAGCGACGCTGGACGTAGGAGATTGCAACTCTGCTAGCCACAACGCGCATTGGTGTCGACATCGTTACTGTGCTCACCGAAGTTCACCACCTTGCGCATGCGCGTAAACCGGGCATGAAAAAATTTCAGAATTTTCCTTTCCGATGATATAAACCGGATAATTAGTTTCCGAGATATACATTTTTTTATTTTGGATCCGGACATTCTGTATATTTTGTGAGTGCTGCTTTTCCCTTATGAAGATATGCATCAGTGAATTAGACCGACTGCCATAGTTCTGCGCATTTCGATAATGCGAGCGGACAACATGAAACGTACGAGTAGGGAAAGTGCTTTCCGACGTCCTGATATTCTCTCAGTTAATGACGATTGTGCAGCGTAGGTGTGGAAAACATGAAAGTAATTACGATACACAGGAGTCTCACCTGATTTATGCATTATATGTTGGAGTTACTTGCTGAATCCAAAGGAGGTCACTGAGCCAAATTACGGACGTTTCCCGCCCAACAGCAGTCTCTAATACCTCTGGTACATGGGGGAAGCATTATAGATACCTCTCAGCTAGTAGAGCCGGTCTCGCTGGCTGGGCGGGACTGATGGTAAGCACCAGTACCGGTAGGATATAGAGACTGGTAGAATATCATAGAGGGAAGCACAATGGACCATACAGGTCTAAGAGCATGGGGAAACCCACTCTCTCCAATAACTAACTACTTGCTGAATGATGATGAAATAATTTTGATGATCAAGATTGGAAATGAAGAAAGTCGTCCTCTGGGTTTTGGCGCCGTGTATTCTTCGTTTTGGCTGACGTTTCGGAGGAACGTCAGCCAAAACTTACAAGATTGGAAATGTTTGAATTAAATGAGCTTCGTAGTAAATTTCGATGCCATGTCATGTGGTTACGGACGGAAAATAAGCATTAAAGTAAGATGGGCTGTATATTCTTATATGTGGAAACATTCTTAACAGAGCCGATTACAGTGGTTGCGCGGTCTAAGGGCGGCCGCACACCAACTGCATCAATACAAGCATAAGACATGAGATAAAAGACGCAGTATTCCTTCATTCGTGATTGGTCAGCATGGAGATGACGTCAGCATCATGACTCAGACCGATGTGCGACGGTATTTTTATTCCATTCGTTTCATCTGTGCTCCTTTCTTTGCGTCATGACGCAGACATCGTGTACTGACTGTTATGTGTCTTGACGAATGCCAGTGTGAGGCCTACCTAAGACATAAAACGTCATCGCCCGTTCGAACACTGGGGTCGTGGGTTCAAATCCTACTGAAGGCCTGGATGTATGTGTTTATTCTTTGTTTGTGTTGTCCTGTGTAGGTAGCGGCCTTGCGACGAACCGATCCCCCGTCCGTGGAGTCCAACCACGGTCTTAGATTAATGAATTAAAGTGAAACAAAATGTTTCACGGATTCTGTATGCTCCAAGTGGAAGCAACCGAAGAAGAAAACCCGTCGCCTAGCAATGAAAGTGGCGCGGACCACATGGAAAAGAATTCTTGTAATACATTTTTATTGTTGCGTGGGCATATTTCTGGTGTTGTCTACTAATGGGTTTACATGTCACAATGTTAAATAAGAGAGGACAAAGTGTACTCCATAATTTAGTGTACAGAAGCACCAAACGGCATGCTTTGAAATTTACGTTATTTGTGTAGAGTAAAACAGGAATAAGCCGGTCACGGTAGCCGAGCGGTCTAAGGCATGCACTGTCTTCACTCGCTTGGAAACCGGGATCGTGGGTTCGAATCCCACTCAGGGCATGGATGCTTAGTTTGTGTGTGTGCGTTTTTCTGTGTTTGTGTACAGGTAGAGGCCTTGCGACAAGCTGATCACCCGCCCAAGGGGTCCTACCGAATGTGTAAGATCTAGAGAAATCGAAGTGAACGGAGAAGTTCATGGAGGTAGGCCTAGGCCCACTGGGGCTGTAGTGCCAAGGGAGAAAATAACCAAGAATAATGATCCACAAATTAGTAAAAGTTCTTCATATAGAACTTCAATAATATATGTGGAAGGGGTTAAGCGATATATGGAACAGTCGATCTGTCGTCTCTGTAAATTAGGCTTTATTATGGACCAGTTTATCTGCGAATCTGAATTGGCGACGGCTTCGTGAAACTCTTCCATTTCGAATTTCAACAAAATCTGTGAAACGGTTATGAAATATAGGGAAAAGTACGTTAAGGTCTTATATAAACTATGCTTCTTTGTGTATGCGTATGGCTGAAAATCTTATTTATCCAGCAAAGTTGTATTAAAGTCTTCCCTATTGAATTTGAATAGTCTGTGGAACAGTTCATTCTCTACATGAAGCAAGTTTATAGTGTCTGCAAACTTGGGTTCTCTGAGGATCAGTATGGCAGAAAAGTACGTTTTGTGACAGTCTCCCATATCTAATTTGTACATAATCTCTGGAACTACTTATTTGATATATGGGAATTCAAATTGAGCCGGGATAGCGCAGTTGGTATAGCCAATGCCTACGGGCTGAACGACCGAGGGGTCGGAGTTCGAGTCCCGGTAGTGTTAAGAATTTTCTGTTCTCCATATCATCCAGACCGGCTCTGGGGCCCACTCAGCCTCTTATTCAATGGGTACCGGGGGTTCTTTCCCCGGGGGTAAAAAGGCAGGAGCGTGAAGTGGACCACTCACCTCCAGCTAGTGCCGAGGTCAAGAAAATGTGGATGTATACATTCACTCCCCCATACGCCTTCATGGCATAGTGCTTAATGCACAGAAACAACTTCACCTTATGGAAATTCCATTTATGAACTTATGTAAAATAGGCTTTGTTATGGATCAGTATGACAGAAAACTGAAAAATTCGGCCCTTGGCTGACATCTTAGAGAAATCCAGTTCAACATCTGTATAACGGTTCATGGGATACATGGAAAATACATTTATGGCCTTGTGTAAAACAGGATTTCCAATAGTTTATAGTGATGAAATTCGTCTGAGAACGGAAGAATTTAGAAATAATTTTGTACACTTAGAGAATGGATTTTTTAACGTGCAACAACTTACGTTTTTCTACAGGAACTAATACTTTTGCCTAATCAATGCAATATGTGCTGTTGATGAACAGACAGATGTATAAAACGTGATGAGATTTATTAAGAAATTTGGAGGGGACATGGAGATCCTTGAAACTTTTTCTATTGCAAATTTTTGTTTCTTTGGAGTCACATTAGAATGATATTTATGTCAGAAGTCAACAAGGAGAAACAAATGTACTAAACACATATTACATAAAATATTGAACAGGAAAAGTAATTTATAATGAGATATTCACGATATAATAAACCTTACAGAATGAATAAAGATGAAAATTTTGAGTTGCGTTATTATGGCAGCCTTTTCGAGAAATTTAGGCCCCCGGCAAGTTGAATAATAACAGCATGAGCGGTAATACAAGTAAATGATGAAGCTATTAAATATGTAAAACTCAAAGTCAACAACGCTTTTTTTTGCTCCTCTTTAAAATATTTTGGAGCTTGATGTTCGAGTGATATGCAGGCCCTTGTGAGACAAATTGAATAAGGAGCATCATTATTATATAATTCATTAATGAGATCATTTCAGATGGTTTATTTATAAATGTGCAGTGGGCGCCCAATTGTTAAGCTTAGAAATAAGAAGAGATGCTCGTAAATATTGAAGTGAAGGTTTTATGTAAACTTGTATTTTGTAACGTCTAGTTCATCATGCGTTGTAGTGTGTGAAGACGAAAGGTGTTTAGAAAGACATACCTCCTTGATGAAACCAAATTTTAGCAGCATATATTTGGGGGATAAAATGCACTTCTTATTCCAGGTAAATATATGAGACTAATAGAGTAACTAAAAGATGAATATTTTATTATCGCAACTTTAAAATGTTTACTGTTTCGGGATGTTAGTTAAAAACTGTACTTTATGTATATAGTGTAACGTGGATGGAGCAAAAGGAAGTAGGGGTCACGTGAACTCTGCGTTTCCACGAGTGACGTCACGCACTCCCACTCCTCCCAACATTACGCAACGCTCGGTTAACACCCCTCCCCGCTAGGCTGTAACGTCACGCAACAGGCGAGTCCGTGCAGCGACTATTGCTAGGAAACGCGTAGGTAGAAACACCTGACAACAATACCTGATATGTATTACCGAGCAGCAATGTGTTCTCTATGTTGTCCGTGCCGAGCCTAAATAAGGAGCAGCGAACACTATTCAGGAGTACCGCGATTTGCACATGGCATTTAAAATCCCGTACGTTTATGACTTTATAACAAAATTATGCAGGCAACAAGCAGAAGGCATACAAAATCATGAAAATAAGAATGTCCGCAACATCGGACAAGGCGAAGCCCGACACAGAAAATATAAGAGGCTTAAACTTGGCGGCGGTCAGGCATACGACCGTTAAAGTGACTAGACTGCCGTCGTATCGAATACTACTAGAAATAGGGCATAAACTGCTGTACTGAGCCCGGATTGACAGAGGCCTTGTATACATTGTACATAGCAATAGGAATTAAGTTTAGATTGTAAATATATGTAAATACTGACAATGTACTTACTAACACAGACTATGACTGACAAATGACAGACCCGACCTCTCGTCAGAGAGGGCGCCCCAAATGAACAGGACAGTAATTTTCATATAAAGAAAATAAAAATCTGGTCATGACAGACAGACTGACTGACCGTTAGTCGCAATTTGACTTTGACTTTGACTTCAGGAGTAGTGAGTATTGAGTTACTAGAGAGAGAGAATTACTAGCATTCAATATGAGTGGAAGTCCAGCAGTCTCCGAGTTGAGTTGTATCGAGTGAATGGCAGTGACTACAGCAGAAGAACTAATTGTGTTACTGCAGATGGAAGTAGTTGTGAAACTGTAAATTGTGTATGTGTAAGAGCGAAAGTGGAATAAATCCGCTACATCCAAAACGGCGTGAAGTTATTTGTCGCGTGTCACACACCCAACACGTGACAATATGTTAACATAAAATTGTCCCTATGCTTAACTAATTAAGCAGTACGCCATGAAGGAGTATGGGCGAGTGTATGTATAGATTCACGTTTTCTTGACCTCGGCACTAGCTGAAGGAGAGTGGTCAGCTGTACGCGCACTGGGAAAGAGCTCTCGATACCAATTGGATAGGAGGTTGAGTGGACCCCGTATATACTATATAGACATAATTCAAATCTGTAGCCAGTGAAAAGTATACGTAATTTGTTGGATTTCTCCGCATGCTGCCTGCTACCTGGTTCCTGCTTCAAACCTGTTTTCTTTTGCTTTTCTTACTCTTCAATTCTGAAGATGGAGCAAGAACATTCGTCTATAATATAAGGTGACTTCCACCACCGGGCTACACGTTATGTTGAAGAAGATATGTTTTTACAAGTATTATGTTTCTGGACATTATCAATCGTCTTGTCTATTTAAAAAAAGTCCTATTTCTTTTTCAAAACACAACAAACAGGATGTTTTTTTTTAAAGAAATATACAAGATGAAGGATAATGTCCAAAAACATAATACTTACAGCAATACATCATCGTCACAAACTCTTAGATCTTAACCAAGATATATTTTAATTATGCATATATATGTGTGTGCGTGCTTGCTCACACGTGTGTGTGTGTGTGTTCTCCAAACATACTTCTACCAGATAATTATATTTTGTAGCTACTTGCAACATGTAGAGCGCATGGAGGGAGAAGAGGAACGTACGTATATACTTGTATGTTTTGATGGGAAACCAGAAGTAAAGACATCAGTAGGAAGAGTTAGACGAAGTTGGGAGCATAATATTAAAATGTGTCTTACAGAGATAGGATGTGGTGGTAAGGATTGGTTTTATCTGGCTTAGGAGATGGACCAATGGAGGGCTGTTATCAGTACCTTAATGAACCTTCAGGTTCCGTGAAATGTTAGGAAATTATTGAGCAGTTGAGCGACAATGCTCCGTGTAGTTGGCTGGTTGTTTGGTTGCGTGGTCAGTTTGCTTTATTGAGTTTCATTAGATTCGGAAAAAGCGAATGTAACATTTTTTTATATACGTACGTGCGTCAGTCGGTGCACAATACAGTGACTCAGTGCTATGACTAACCATAATTGTGTCAATACAACTGGAGTGCTTGTGGACATTTTATACAAATTAAGGAATATTCCGGAGAGAGGGCCTTTACTTTCACTTTATGAACTGGAAATTACATTTCTAAGACAAAGAGTCTTGAACAGTCATAAAGTTATTCTGACGGTGTATAACAAAACATGCACATATACAGTAAAACTTGGTTATAGCAACATCGGTTTCTGCGACACCTTGTCTATTGCGTCAAATATTCAATGGTACGAACTAATTCCTCATAAAGCAACTGTTTTTATACCTTGCTTAGTACGACATGCACAAATGCATCAACCTCGTATGTAACGTCATTTTCATTCCTGAATTTCTCTGATATGGACATTGAACGTAATTTAGAAAGTGTGTATTGGGCAAGTAACAGGAAACAGATGAAGATAACTGATTACTGTACTCGTATCTAGGTACAGTAAGGCACAACAATTGATGTAATCTACTGTAATTTGGTGAGTAGGCCTACCTTTAATATACAGTATTAGTGCGGTGTGTATTGTCAGTGAAAAGCGCTGTAATATGTCTTTGATATTACACATTTGGGCAATTCCACGTTAATGTTACGTTAGTCTGTACTTAACTACGTATTTCACTAAAAAATGCAACATTTTAACTCGGTTTTTGGTAGATTTTTACGTGCCTAACATAAGGCTACTGTGGAAGTGCCCATTTCGGTTACAACGACATTCGTTTATAACGACACTATTTTTAGGTCCCTTTGATGACGTTATAACCAAGTTCAGCTGTAGTTTGTAGGTAAAAAGATTAAAAACTTATAAATTTGTAGAAATAAAAGTAGGAGTTCAAGAATTAGTGTTTATTGCGGACGTTGAATTTATGATCATCTCTTTCATCATGACAGATCGCTTTGTCTAGCAATATTAACAAGGATGAGAAATTTATGTTTTATTAATGAATGACGCTTTTCCGCCTAAATACAGTGCTCTGTTGTAGGCTTGACGTGGGCGTGTGGCGCATGCGTATAGGCATAAAGGTAAAGTTTTCCCTGTGCTTAGCACATTGAGCACTGTGCCATGAAGGCGTATGGGGGAGTTAATGTATAGACCCATATTTTCTTGATCTCGGCACTGGTTGGAGATGAGTGTACAGCTTGACGTCCCGGCAGCTTTACCCCCGGGGGAAGAGCCCCCGGTACCCATTGGAGATGAAGTTGGGTGGACCCTAGAGCCGGTCTGGATAACGTGGAGAAGAGAAAATTATTGCCCCCACCTTGACTCGAACTCCAACCCATTGGTCGTCTAGCCCGTAGCCAGTCGCTATGCAGACTGTGCTATCCCGGCTCCTATTGTTGTTATAACAGTAATTTAAAATAGAGGGGTGCGTTGTTGTTTGCTCACTGGCATTTATGTCACGTAATGTCTGTTACAGTCTGCTTCTCGTTATAAAATAACTATCTTCAAAATATTTCCACGTTTCCTACATATATGGTTATACATTTCATAATTCACTGGTTGTATCAGGTTTCCCGACCGATCTCTGATAATCTTGATATTAATGTTGCATATATATGAATTAGTTCAATATTATCCATACTATGATCACTAATATTCGTCGCAATTATGACAACATGTGGACCTATTTCATATATATCACTGTCTATTTCATGTGCTGACCATCCCCTACGTATCTTGCGCCACTTGCTTGCTGTTACGGTATCATATTCTTAAAATATATCCGGTTTATCGGAGCTGTCTTTTTCTTATCATGCCTTAGATTTAATATATGTTAACTAGCATCTTCCATCTGTGTTGTGGAACTCGCTTTTCATAGCTTCGTAAATCCGTATCATGCAAGAAAATATTTATCGTTTATTTTTCTATAGACAGTTTGCTATAAATCACTTCACAGACCCTCCTCGTCATATTTATTGCTTATTCTTGCAATGAGTTGAGACACAGTCCCTCGGTACATGGATCTTAGTCGGGCCTACAGGCCCGGTTAGTAGACGAGAGCATATAGCAATTATAGAATAATCATTAATCTGGAAATGTGACTTACTGGGAGAAATCTCTGCCTCAATAGCAGTTTGTTCAGCAGAAATCCCACATTCACTCCTATAGGATTGAACCCGGGCCTTCAGGACGAGGAGCTAGCTGAGATCTTCTATAAGGTTGGCTGCGGAATACTAGGAACGATTTCTAATGTCCAGGGCCATCTCATTCGCCCATGAATTTTTGTAAAGGGTTGGAGAGTTGGAAATCGCAGTGTTCAATTATTTAAATATCTGACGCAGAGATTTTGCTTTGAAAAGCTGAGTTCTACTTCCATCCCCTTCTATATGCCCCACATCTCTCCCTCCACTCGCCCCGCCACCGCGGTGGTATATCACGTTTTTCCTTCAATAGTAGGGAATTATTTTGCCCTTTAAATTGAAAGGCCCATAATTTTGTGGCGTCCGCTCTTATGTGTATGTGAAAAATGCTCATAAATTATTTAAGAATTTTATTTCAACGAACTACTATCGATCTCTCAGTTTAAACTCAGTGTAAAGGGACCCATACACTTACGAGTCTGGCTCGCGAGTCCGGCTCGGCGAGCTTCACTCGGGAGCAGGGCTCGGATTGATTTCATCACAAACGCATGAGCTGACTCGCAACTTTGCGACCCACACACGGACGAGTTTGACTCTTTGGAACCCTAGCCGAGTCGGACTTGCGAGCCAGACTCGTATGTGTATGGGCCCCTTAAGGCTTGTTTAGCACCGTATTATATATCGTTATATTTCTAGTAGCACAGAGATAATTTCTTTGCCCGATAAAAATAGTACGATTTCTAAGGGTTAAAGGGGGAACAGTCTGTTATTAATAAGTAACGCGATCCACATTTCTAACTTTCGTGTTACCTCTCACCTCACCATTCGTGGGTGTAATAAGTATGGACCGCAATGATGACTGTGTGAAGTGTTGAAACAAGTCAACTGTAAAGAAACCGCACGAGCTAAGTAACACGGCAAATTACCGAAACATCTGAAGAGTTGTCTCCATACGCTGCTTTTAACTACTTCACGCTTCACATATAAAGGAAATATTGGCGTAACACTCGAATTGAATGACGTAAGATCCTTTCTGTTTTCGAGCAAAATGTCTTATAAATGTTCAGTTTCAACTTGGCTCAACTCCTTACTGTGCATGTGCTTGTCTGTTTACATTTAATGACACTTTCGAATTACATACGCATGCATATGTGTGGATGGACTGAGAAACCCCGCCACCAAAAAAATACTCATGGAGGTTACACCCTATATAAAGAATCCATTTCGGGGCCTCTTAAACTACGAAGGAAAGCTATGCTTGTAAGATTTGAGGTTTCCACGGCGGTGACTAAGAAGAATGCCGTTTTCTGGGATGTGGCGCCGTGAAGTTGTTGTTTGAACCTACGTTTCGGAGGAACGTATCGCCTGAACGTGAGCAGATGGCTGCAGACTGAGTCACCAGTGGACGGATGACTCAGTCTGCAGCCACCTGCTCACTTTGGTTCCTCACTCGCGGATTTTTTACCCTGAAGATGGAGGCGATACGTTCCCTCGAAACGTCGAATCACGCAAGATCTACACGGCGCCACATTCCAGAAAACAGCATTCTTAAAAAATATGTTTGTTTACACAATTTGACTCGTTTCTTTCACATGAAATTAACAGAGCCTTTGTGCATAAGCATTACGTATTTTGAGATGTAAGCCTATCTAGCAGGAGTGACAACAAACTGAAAGGAAATCATTTTATACATAAGGTGGAATTCAGGATAAAATAAATTATTATTAGGGGTGAAACCAATATCATTGTGTAGTTTTTTTTAGGAATCTCAGAAGAACTAAGACTGCATTCAGTACACACATTTGGTTGGGGTAAACGGTCTTGTTGATGCCGAGGGATCATTTATCATCAGCGTGACGACTGGGTCGAAATATCTATTCTGTCTCAGTCATTGTGGGTTATGTAAATCTGTGGCGAAGCGAAAGGTAACCGTAGCATTTCTTCTCTTAAGTAAAGTCAAATAACATATCGTAACTAAAAAATCTCCTACAAAATCCTGGAAATCTACAGTAGAATTAAAAACCATAGACCAGCTTATAACTAGCAAACTTGGTCTTGCTCACAGAATTACTGGGTTTTGGACTTTTTTCCATCGTTCGGTATTCTAGAGAACAGAAAACACAGGGTCCAGTGATTGAGATTGCCCTTTCTAAGGGGCCCAACTGAGTAGGTGTCTTCTCCTCCCATCACCTGAGGACAGAAACAGATCCAGTTTCCGATACGTCGTGGTTTCTATTCTCTGGGGTATCGGACGGTGGGAAATGTCCCCAAATCCAGTAATTCTGTCTGTTATGCACCATCGTCAGAACGCTTTAGAATCTACTTGGTCTTGTTGACCTGATCACTCTCATTCGCTCCCAACTATAAATTGATTCGACTGGTGCTCACGGGATGTACCAAGCGCATTACAATTAGAATTTACAAATTTGTATAAACGTACATAATTTAATTGTGTATGAATTGTGTTCAGTTGGTTCTATGTAATGACTTCGTTGTAACTGGATAATGAAAGTGAATTTGTCCCTGTGCTTTTCTAATTAAGAACTACGCAATGAAGACGTATGGGGGGCTGAATGTACGTATAATTAAGGTACTTTTTTTACCTTGACGGTAGTTGAAGGCGACTGGTGAGTTTCACGCCCCAGCCGCTTTGCTCCTAGGGAAGTAGACCCCATTAAAGATTTAAGAGGAGGCTGGGTGGGCCCTAGAAACGGTGTAACTTGGTATTACTTACTTACTTATGGAGCTGATCCCTTCTTGAAGAGCTGCCAAACCTGCAGCTACTCAAAAATTTCCCAGCATTTTATGAAACCCGAAGGTTCACTGCCGTGTTCACAAGAGCCCTCCGCTGGTCCCTATCCTGAGCCAGAACAATCCAATCCATACCATCCCATCCTATCCTATCTCTCTAAGATCAATTTTTATATTGTCCACCCACCTACCCCTTGGTTTTCCCAGTGGTCTCTTTCCTTTTGGCTTTCCCACCAATATCCTACGTATCTGCATTCCTTTTATACCCTATTGGTGCTATATGCCCTGTCCACCTCATCCTCCTTGACTAGATCATTCTAACTAGACTTGGAGAAGAGCACAAGTTATGTAGCTCCTCATTATGCAGTTTTCTCCAACCTCCTGTCACTTCATCTCTCTTCGGTCCAAATATTCTCCTCAACACCCTGTTCTCAAACACCCNCACCACCACCACCACCACCACCACCTCGATATCGGTTAGCTGTCTGTTCTCCTGTGAAGTTAATGATATGGTTTGAGCCTGTCTGGCCTCTGCCACAAATTACATTTTCGATTTGATAATACGAACACAAAGCGGCTCTCTTTATAAGACGCGATTGTACGTGCTATATGCCGATGAAAGCACGGTAATATAGAACAAAATTGCATTTCCCTACTTTTGTCGAAATGGTGTTTTATGTACATTTCTGTTTGTAATCATAGTTCATTAAAATCAACGCGTATTGTTGCATGATAATGAGCGAATGCTGTTACTGTTTGCAACGACATTTTTTAGTTTCTCTCTATAATATTTTATAATTTATATAGCCTGTACGCAGTTAAAATGAAACGTGTTGTTTTACCCTTTTTAATTAAAAGAGATTGGTCATGAGGCGTGTTTACCCAACAACAAGCTCGTACATTTACCATATCAAGGAGACATTTTGCACATATAAATATTTCTTTCTGGAATATAATGTTTCCATTTGCGTAATCCATAGCCAGGGTTTGATAACATTTTTATTCGGATAGGAAGGACGCCGTGGAATAAGGTACTAATAAGTCACGGCATACTAATGAAGCAAGGAAAAAGCCTGATTTCACGTGTATTTTTCGTAAAATAGATTGTATTGACAAAAATAGATTGCTTATTTATTATGAAGAACCTATGACTGTACTTTTCCTTGGATCAGAGAAAAGTTGGAAAACGTTCATAGCTCCGAAATTTCAGGAAATAAAGTCTACTGCCATAAACAGCTTGTGTGACAATCTTTGCAAAAGAGTAGGAGAGTCGCAGTCAGCCGACGCTTACAGTTGCTAACTATACAAGTTGAACTGTACACATTCCGTTTATGTATGCAATAGTCACTAGTAGAGATACCTAATATTGGTACTTCAAATTTTTCATATGAGACCTCAGAGGACTGGGAAGTGAGCAGTTCTTATAGGTGTTAACTTAAAAAAAAAAACGAAAAAAAAGGTAACATTGTTCCCCGTCCTTAACTGATCAAGAACTACGCTGAGAAGATGTATGGGGGAGTGAATGTATAGAACCATATTTTCTTGACCTCGGCACTAGCTGGAGTTCAGTAGTCAACTTCAGTTCTCTACAGCTTTAACCACGCGGAAAAATCTCCCGGTACTCATTGCATACGAGGATGGTTTGGGCCCAGAGCTGGTATGGACGACGCGAAGAAGAGAAAATTCTAGGCCCTACCGGGACTCGAACTCCGACCGCTCTGTCGTCCAGCTTGTAACCAGTCGATATACCGACTGCGCTATCCTGGCTCCTGTAGTTCTTAACTTAGGGGTATAAAATTGTCTTTATGCAGAATCTATAGGCATATCTATGGTCTGCAGAGTTTTTCATATCTAGTTCCAGTGACCCATTAGCAAAACCATTAAACGGATAAAAAGCGGTTAGTCGCTGGCTTCCCACCCCGGCGGCCCGGGTTCGAGCACGGCTCCGGTCAAGTTGGATTTTTGATGGACAAAGTAGAGCTTGGGCAGGTTTTCTCCGAGTACTTCGGTTTCCCCTGCCAGTCTTCATTCCACCAAATTCTCCATCATCATTATCACCCGGGGCAGGCTACAATAGGCCAATCAGTGGCCGACGTGGCGAGTGGACCCAATTGGACTCCACCCCCCACTATGCGAATTAAAGAAAACGGATAAATACCTTAAGATAAAATATATTTTTTATTACAGTAACGTTTTAACATTGTGTAAAAATACACTCATACATTCTTAGAGCCGAAGACATAAACCCAAACATCTTGCATTTCATTGGTGGAAGGAGGAACATAAATGGATTTCCTACATTTGGATCTTCACTTCCCGCTTGTTAAATTTGCATCTCTATGAATACGTGTAAAAGATCGCTATTAAAACGATGTTTCAATAGCCGAACTCGTTTTATTGGTTCCAGTATTATTAACCAATTACGCAGTCAATGTAAGAGCCTTTCTTGGCGATACATAGCGAGCGAGTCTAGAGTTCGAATACTGCTACTGTGTTTCATATCAGCACGTTCTTTCCTAATGACTTGTTTCCAAGTTTTATAGCTTATACGAAAGTCGTTAAAGCGCTGAAGCGATTTTTCGTTTGGTTTTATAGCACAACNAGCACACCCCCCCCCCCCCCCATTTCCACCTCACCCACATTATTTCTAAGCTGCTCTCGAACATTGATATTTCAGTATTACCTCCGTAACACATTCTTTTTACCAACATAAAATTTTCAGTAGCAATAGAACTTTTTATTACTGTCCCGTATTAGGCTGCGTGTGGTATAATTTATGGGGAAGGCATTTTGATGTTAGGTCTTATTATTGCATTTATCGTTTAGTCCATATTTACGGATCAATGAAAACTAATGCTTCGGCCCACAACCCAGTGGTCTGATGTTTTAAATATGACAAGGTTTCGGTTTATTAGACAAAAGGCTGAAATAGTAATTTTACCTGATAACCTAATCTGCAATACCATACGCGTTAATTAATGTACTTTAATTTGACAGTGGATTTACATTACAAGCCTGTACATTGATTTGAATATCTGGATGCTTCAAACACAACATATCTTGTAATGAGCTATCATCCGAGATCTGTCTAGTTTTAAAGAAGTAAAGCGTTTTCCTTAGAAAACTAGAGACTTTATGCATGCGGTAGTACAAGTAATTTAATGACTGTATAGGCCTGTATTAACATTTATTTAAACTACTTCATCATCATCATCATCAGTAATTATCAGTAATCTGTCAGACGGCAGGACCACAGTCTCTTCCAAAACAGTTCCTCCACTTAATGCGATCTAGAGCTTTCTCCTTCAAATTACAGTATCCTCTTCTGTCACCAAGGTCATCCAGCATCTTCTTACGTCTTCTTCCTCGTCTTCTGGCCACTTCTATCCGCTTCTTCCTCGTCTTCTGGTCACTTCTATCCGCCCCTCTAGCTCTCCTTCAATAACTTCTTTTAGAAGGCAGTTACCGCGTAAAACATGACCAATCCAATTAGCCTTCCGTTTTCTTAATTCGTGTAGGACAT
>NW_019740655.1:989455-990669 GCF_002891405.2 Cryptotermes secundus | reverse complement strand
TAAAAAGATTCTTCTTCTTGCTAAATGCAGCTTTTGCCATGGCAATCCTGGATTTAATTTCACACGTACACCTTCCATCATCTGTTAACAAGCTACCCAAATATTTAAAACATTTCACATTCTCCAGTTGTTTTTTATTTATCTTTATTGTGACTGGGGTTGGTTGTCTCGAAATTTTCATTACTTTTGTTTTCTCCACATTCATTTCCATGCCATAGCACCTTCCAATTTCAATTAGTCTATCAATCATACCCTGTAGCACAGTTTCTTCCTTAGCCATTAACGCAAGGTCATCTGCATACTTCACAGTTTGAATAATTTACCCTCCTAATTTGAAGTCTCCGAGCCCATCCAGAGCTTCCTTGGTAAGTCATTCGCTGTACAAGTTGAAGAGAATTGGTGATAAACAGCATCCTTGACGAACTCCTCTTCCAATCTGTACACTTCTTGTCTCCCCTCTGTCCAGTCGAACTCTAACTTTCTGATCCATGTACAATTTGCTAATCAATCTTCTTTCACGCCAATCGATACCTCTTTCCTTTAGGATCTGCATTAATTAAACTACATATCCATTTAAATTAAACAGTGGACATAGATCGGTTTATGCATTATATTGCCACGTATATGGGGTTGGCGTGACGAATAATAATAATAATAGGTTCTGGATTCTGTGACTGAATTTGTTGGCACTCCTTTACAATTACACCCAATTATGACAGCTCACACTCAGTGACTGTCTCAGACTCGTTCCACTCCTTGCTGGACCACGAGCGTCTTCTCTTCCACTGTGACGAGTGACGAATCACGAATCACCGTTCACACACTGAACTCTCTGCTGAATGCCATATAAGAAAAATCTCTCCTGAATTCACGAATGATCTCCCTTTTATAAATTCGAGATCACCGAATAGAGCTCACCGCCTCCAAGGTTTCCACTACAGCTCTTCATCAATGCGTTGTCTCGGAAACGTGTATGAACCGTTACATAGCAAACTGGTAATTCCATCTCTGGCTCCACTATTCCGCTATTCCGGCTTTTAGGCAGTGTTTACCGAGCCGTTGCCTAACAAATGGTCATATTCCGTCACAATATCATATATGTTCTTTTTAGCAGACACAGGCAGAGGAAACTGGAGCACACGAGGAGAGAAGGACCTCTGTTACAGAAGAAGGAAATATTATAATAATAATAATAATAATAATAATAATAATAA
>NW_019740655.1:980354-989009 GCF_002891405.2 Cryptotermes secundus | reverse complement strand
ACAACCAAATAAATTGTTGCATTCACGACGGCATTTGTATTATTACATATACAGAGTTTATTGACTCTGTATTTCTCTTATTGTTAAGTGAGATACTTTCGGTGCTGAATGGAAATTTAGATAATATAGATTGGAGAAAACGACACAGTGAGGAGCTTCATAACTTGTACTCTTCTCCAAATATAATTAGAATGATCAAGTCAAGGAGGATGAGGTGGGCAAGGCAGGTAGAACGAATGGGGTAGATTAGGAATGCGTATAGGATACTGGTGGGAAAGCCAGAGGGAAAGAGACCACTGGGAAGACCAAGGCGTAGGTGGGTGGACAATATAAAAATTGATCTTAGAGAGATAGGATTGGATGGTATTGATTGGATTGATCTGTCTCAGGATAGGGACCAGTAGAGGGCTCTTGTGAACACAATAATAAGCCTTCGGGTTCCATAAAATTCTGGGAAATTCTTGAGTAGCTGCAGAATTGGCAGCTCCTCTAGGTAGGCTCAGCTCCATGTGTAAGTAAGTAGGTAACGTATATTTATCCAATGAAACAAAATCCTTGCCTCCTTTCAGCTAATTTATGACTAATTGTTGATCCTGTATGAAGTAATGCACATTAATACACAAGGCCACTGAAGTGTCATTGAGAACTAAATTAGCAGAGGCATCAGTTATGTTATGATATGCCTCAGAACATATCGTACTTAAAGGAAAAACTAAAGAGTCTGATGTTTTCTGGAATATGACGCGTCGTAGACTTGTAGGTGATTATAACATTTCTGCGGCAAATGTTATGGCATATTTGGTAACCACCTACCAAAGAATACGGCATCGTCACTCAGAAGATAGTATAAATCCCACTTCTGCGAAGGTCTCATATTTTATAATGAATTTGCGGTAATTAGTTCATACAGCCGCCGATCACAGTGGCGGCGCGGTCTGAGTCATGAACTGTCTTCTCCCGCTCGGACACCGGAATCGTGGGTTCGAATCCCACTCAAGGCATGGTTGTCTGTGTTGGTTTATTCTGTTTTTGCCCTGTCCTGTGTGCAGGGAGCGGCCTTGCGACATTATAATCCCGCGTCCAATTTGTCCTCCCGAACATGTTTAAAATCAAGGAATTGAAAAAGTGTCAAAGGCCCCCCATCAGCATTCTTTAGAGCCATAGATAGATAGATAGATAGATAGATATATAGACAGATTGATTGATAGATAGATAGATAGATTGATTGATTGATAGATTGATAGATTGATAGATAGATAGATAGATAGATAGATAGATAGATAGATAGATAGATAGATAGATAGATAGATAGATAGATATGTTGCGCGATCTAGGAAGACACTAATGAAGAGGTTCCCAAAGCAAGATTTGGCCCTCATCTAGCTGTTCCTTATGGCTTTACAGATTTATCTTAAAGGACAAGAAAAGGGATTCGATAGGACCCGAACTAGTTTTCAACTCCAACTTAAGACTAGACTAAACCACAGTCACTGTCTCTCTCCGTAAGCTTCCCAGAAACAGTAGCCAAGGATTTACACTATCAAAAACGGGCAGCTAAATCCTGGGAAATTGCAGTTATCCTACAGGATGTGAATTCCACCGAGCGAATAGCAATGATATGGAGGATACAGGCTGCATTAATAAGCCTAATTTGTTATGGTTGACAGAATCATTGGGTGTAATATGGACCGAAACCTGAAAACTAGGAATGAGAATCCTGCGGCGTTTTGAAGGAACATGTCACTCCCATCTGAAGAGTCACGTAAGCCAAGGAAGAAACCAACATGGGCGTTGCTGTCTGCTTCCTTCCGCTTTCTTGCTTGGCTTATTCTTCGACGCTGAAAATGGAGTTGATATGTTCCTCTGAAACGTCTGCTAACTTTCATGCGACCACAGGGAGTTGTTTCACTGATACCGCTGTGAGAACCGCAAATCCAACAACAACAACAAAAAAAACATAACGGTGTTCCTGTTGCAATTATTATGCGTTATGAAAACAAATGCAAATTAACATGAATATGGTTGTTTAATTGAATGATGCGTAAAGTAATATTCGTACATTACCGGAAGGTAGAGGCTGTGACATTTAGGAAGGGCAATAACCCAGGAAATGACGCAATGTTTTCATATATTGCATTTCCCTGATGTGTAAAATATTTGTATTTCGTCTTTTCTGATATTATCAAAATCAGAGGTATCATCACGTTACATATTTTGCAACCATGCCTACTGAAAGCAGTCACATTTGCTTGTCGTGCGAGAACTGAGGTTCTCACAGCGGTGAAGAGGAAATTACTGTATTCTAGAATATGCAGTTTTGTAGCTTGGTACCACGTATCTTTTTATGTTTATCTTAATATGAATGTCCGTTTTGTGAAGCAAACTTTAAAATTTGTTAAAATCTTATGTTCTCATTGAATAACAGGAAACGTTTTACTGGCATTCAATATACATATAATTGATTCTGCATGTATTTAAGCAACTTTATAAAGTGTAATTTCAATCTTATTTTAACATAGACTTCCTATTTTTTACTGTGCTGCTTATCTGACATATATTTCACGACTTCCATTACACATGATATGTAAGTGCTGTGTGTATGAGCTTCGCCTGACGTAGCAAAACCAGTAATTTCCTATGGTAAGCCTTTTTGAGTTAAAATTAAAATATTATGACATGACCCCTGAAAACCGAAATAGTGAAGCCAGAGCGGAAATTCATTGCTAGCCAGAAGCTCGCCAAACATACTTTTCCCGCTGCAACGAATAGACACGGAATAATTCATGGTTGGGCAACGGTTCGGTAAGCACGTTTCGTGGCAACGGAAAAACAGAATAACACTAACTATTCGAAGTGGTGATCTGTGTTCCGGTCGCCTGGAATTTATAAAAGAGTCAGTTCAGTTCATTCGAGAGAGTGAGCAGGAATTCTTCGTTCATCATTCGTCACAGCAGAAGAGAAGACACTCGTAATCCAGTAAGGAATGTAGCGAGTCCTAGTCATTATTTGTGAGCTGTTATGATTGGTTGTAATTTTAAAGTAGTGCCAATGAATCTAGTTATCTAATCCAGAACCCGTTATCACTTGTCACGGAACCCACCATAAGTGACAATATACTACATTTTACTTTGTTCTGTACGTTAGGTTTGTGATGACTGTTTCATCTACAAAGTGTAACTGTCTTCTGGATTAGGATATTTTCTTTGCAGTCACCAAGGAAACATGATAGGAACAGATCTTACAAAAATCATACAGCTATATGTAAGACTTCTTGTGGAATATAAGATTGGATGTTAGAGAAAGAAAATACAGATAATAGGGGTGTGCTTGTTAAGAATGATTATAGAACAAACGTAACTAAAACTTTAAAATAATTCGGGAGGGTTACGTATCAGTGTAATGGTGAAAAATACAAGAGAAAGCAGAATATCTGGAGGATGCCCGGACCTTCTCCATCAGTACAAGTTCAAGGACCGAGGATATCATAGACTTGCTGTGAACCGATATGAAGAATATTGTGTGTTTCGAGGTTTCGACTGTTAAGAATGTAGTCTCCTGGGTTGTATATATGAAGCAGATTTCTAATATTTGTATGCTGAAATAGTTGAGCCATATAATTGACAAAACACTGCAACTTCTTCTATCTGTCTGTCTAATTTGCCTGTGTATCTGTCTGTCTACCTGTCTATGGCTACGCAGTTCTTTAATTGGACTTTGACGGATTTTCAGTTTCTTAATCCTGTACACATAGTCGCTAGGACTCCTTGGACGGGGGATCACCCCGACACAAGGCCGCTACCTACACACAGAACAACGCAAACACAGAATAAAAGGCAGACGTCCATGCCATGAGTGAGTTCGAACCCACGATCCCAGCATTCGAGCGAACGAAGGTAATCGACGCACTGCAACAGAAGCATTTGTATTACTGGTGTTTGTAAACTAAAGAGATAGAGATATTTAACCCAGTTTCCATACTCATTCTGTACCATGTACAGTCACCCACGTCTCTGTATGTATGTGTATACATTATGTACGTATATACATTGAAATCAATATAGTCATTTACAGAAATTCTCAATACGATTTTTCGGCCGTGAGATATGTCTCTTCAGCCTACTTTGACCCCACATTCATTTATTTTCCAGCTCTGAGTAAATTAAATGCCAGTTGTGCCATTCCTAAAGTTACATCCTCGTATTACTTCTAACTACAAGATTAGGTCACGTCATGATTTGTTAACTATGCAACGTCTGAAAACAAATGCTTACAAATTGACACGTATTTTTACTGCCACTTCCGGTACGGTACATATCGTACTTAAATTTTGCAATCTCCTTCTCCATTTAAGGAAAGGTTTCCGGAAGTAGGACGACACGCATATACAAGGAGTTTTGCTTTTCTGTTCAATATATGTAGGCGAACTCAGTGAGTCTTTGTATTTCAAGAAGGAAAATAATTACTATCTCATCTTTTGATTTGTAGCAGTATTAATTTAGCATGTCGGTCATCATAATATACCGATTGGTGCCCACAGAGGATAGAAAATGCTTGCATTCAACGATTAATTATAAAGTCATAACTCTCATTTAAATTTGTTTATGAAGTTTGTATGGTATTGTATTTAAGCATCCTGTTGCACTGGCATGTCTTTGTACACATATATTGCCGTCTTAAATACAACTTGTTATCTAGCCACCCTTCTTTCCCACTGCATGTTTCGGCAGTATACTGCCATCATCAGGTGTTGCCATTGTTGCTAAAATTGGTGCATTGTATATCCAAGTTGTTTATCACGCGTGGTATTTGTGCATTTCGTAAGGACGTCGATGTAGTGTTACTGTCCGTTTTGTTATATGTACTCCAATTGTTTGTAGGTTTGTATGTGCTAATATTAAAAACCGTTATTATGACCAATATTCATAATATTGTATTTAACGCACGACAAAATCCAGCAACGAGGAATATTCTCAAACAAATATCTTGTAAATAAATGGATGGTCACCACAATGGAAATGACATAAAGATGTTAATTAATTTTAATTCCAAGGTTAATTCATTTTAATTACGAAATATAGCGTTACACGCTATATATATATATATATCGTATAACTTTGACATATAGTGAAATAATTTTAGCAAGATAACACCTGATGATGGCCGTTTATGGCCGAAACTTGTAGTAAGGTAGAAAGGTGACTAGACAGAAATATGTGTGTACAAAAGTTTGAATTGACTTATTTAAAACATCACGTCTTTAGTATTTCATATCTCTAGGATTAAAGAGCACAGTTTTGCACGAAGCATTACCGAAAAATTTATCTGGCATGTAATTTCTGGATCTTAACTGACGGAGCCTAAGAAAATTATATTCTTGTATATATTTTGGAGAGATCAGGGTAAAATTGAACTGCCATGACGGAGCCTAAGAAAATTATATTCTTGTATATATTTTGGAGAGATCAGGGTAAAATTGAACTGCCATTTTATTTCTGTATTCCGTAATTGTGAAATGTCTTCTATTTGCGAAGGAACCCCTGATATGCCACTTCTATCAGTTAGATCCAAAACACAGCACACTTAGAGTATGACACATGGGCGTGTTCTTGTTTAAAAAGAGCAAGCCATCTGCGACCCCTACATATAAACAGTCTCCGGTATGGTCCTAAGATGGTAACGCTGTGAAAAATGACGAACATAGCAGCTTGGTTTCCAAGAAACTTTATATTTTAGGAAAAAATAAATTTTAGAAATGCTTTCCGACCAGAAAATTTGTACAGTTTTTTTCATAAACGTTTCCCTTCTGTTTAATAAGAATGCATAATCAAAATGTCTAGGAGGTTGGGGAGTAGATTTTCATAAATGGGCTTGCTCTGAGTACTGGATTACTGTTTATTTCACTGCAAAATTTCGTAACTCATGCGGACAGTTTTGCCGAGCAAGCTGTTGGAACTGCTGAGTTCTAAACTTCTAATATGAAGGTACCACGTTCGAACTTAAGTGGGGCTACAGGTTTTCCTCAGGTTCTGCAAGCGAATACTTTATTTTATATTTTAAGTGTAAATATACGTATATTTATGATCACTTTGCTGACTCATGTAACGTTATAAAATATATATAGTTGAAACGACGTCGTAAAACAAATATATCTTTACAATTTATCATTTCGAAATGTCAAAATGTGGGTGTATTTGAACAAACAACTTATCTTTAAAATGCATTTTCTTAATCTAATATTGAAATGCAGAAAGACATATAAACCAAGGGAAAAAAAGATGAAACACTTTTTGTAATCGATTTACTTTTTGTTAACTCAATCTTCGTCCATTCAAATTAGCCATCTCTCTCTCATACAGGCCTACGTCACTAGTTCCCATGGAAACTCTCCTTCATTAAAAGTCCTCTCGGTGTCATCTGTGTGTAATTTAATTTAAATAATTAATGGACAAACTTGTACGTGTTGTGGCGATGGTCGTAATGTATATTTTAATTACACTCTACAAGCGACTTCTAGAGAAGGAACACGAAACTTTCTTGTATTACGTTCGTGGCCTACTTTCATTCTTTGTCGCGTCCAATTCTGTTTCTCTAAGATTCCCAACTAACGACTTGAATGCAGAACTTTTTGTTTCGTCGTGACAGTATTAGGCCCACAAGAGAAGAAATAATTTAAAAATAAATTACTTGTTAATTTTATATAAAGCTTCGATACGACGCTCAGATTAGGCTTTATGATGTGTACACGCATAGCCGTAGATTCAGTGAGTTATATTCATATTAGAACATATGTATATTCCTATAGTCTTCTACACTGAGTGAGTTACTCCAGTTGTACGTCAGGTGTTTTCTTACTGAAAAATTGCGTATCATCGTGGCTTTCTTCCCCGAGACTTAAGAGGCACCATGACAGCTTATTTATTTCCCCATACTTAGCATTATAATCCTACCCTTAATTGAAAACTGCATTAGTTTCGTAGAAAATGTTGGCGTACATGTACATGTCTTTAACTTGTGTCTTAATGTGAGCGTAAATTTTCCATGTACTCAGTTAATTAAACGCTACATCCTGGAGACATTGGGTGGTGGAGGTATAGCTCCATCATTCTTAATCTCGACACTGGATGGAGGTAAGTGATCACCTTCACGCCCTGGCCGCTTTACCCACTGGTAGACATCCCCTGTACCCACAATGTAAGGTAAAGGTAAAGCTGTCCCTGTGCTTAACCACGAGTAATTATGCACTACGCCATGATGACGCATGCGGAAGTGAACGTGTAGATCCACTTTTCTTGACCTCGGCACTGGTTGGAGGGGAATGGCCAGTTTCACGCCCCGGCCGTTTTACCCCAGAGGAAAGAGCCCCCGGTACTCATTGGATAGGAGACTGGGTGGGCCCCAGAGTCGGTCTGGAAGACGTGGAGAATTAAAAATTCTTGCCCCCATCGGGACTCGAACCACAATGTAATAATGTTAAATTTATTCTGATTTGAATAATATATCTATTAAGTGACGTGAATATAGCTGTTGGCCAATCGGTCTTTTGCCGTGGTAATAAAATTAAAAGCCTGAAAAAATGCTTTTAAAACGACAGATGTAGTAAATGTCAGTGACCTCGTTGATTTATTAGAGCCTGCGGCTCATCATAATACGCAATGCAGTGTTTACATGTAGCTGAGAGTGATATTTTAATTACAAAAGTAAATTTCTGAAAATAGCCAGGATGGCGCAGTCGATAAAGCGACTGTTAAGGGCTGGACGGCGTAGGGGTCGGAGTTCCGAGTCCCGGTAGGAGCAAGACATATTTCCTCTCCATGTAGTCCCCTCCGGATCTGGAGCCCAACCAGTCCCCTATCCAATTAATATTGTGAGTTTTTTCTCCGGAGCGTGAAGCTGGCCACTCACCTCCAACTAGTGCTGTGATCAAGAATATATGGATCTATACATCCACTCCCCCACACGCCTTCATGGCGTAGTGCTTATTTAGCTAAGCACAAGAACAATTTACTTTCTGAAATATCACGCTTCAACTTACAGAGTCATTCTTCAGAAAGTAAGGATTTCGTGGCTTTCCTCAGCCTCATCAATAAAATGAGTGAGTAATGCATTAGATTATGTCACAATCGCTTCCTTCCACAACCTTTCCAACTAATTACTCGCTAATCCTAACATTTGGCGCCATAGAGTGCAAGGTACTGACAGCATCTTTAAATATACTTCAAATGAATGAAGTGAAATTAAATTTAAATCTCCTAATGGGTCTGTCATATTTCTCCCCGTATACTATAATGACGTTTTGTAACGATGAATGGAAGCCCTTAAATTACGCAATTTCGGGCAACCATAACAAAGATTTTTGGAGCGTTAAAACGCTACTTGAATGAGATATGTCACTAGGGTAGCAGGTCATAAGTGAGTGGGCAGTCAGTTGCTTCTAAAAAGGAGCGACTCTTTCTAGAATCATACTAGTATACTCATACTCGATAAATGATACAAACTCTGTCCCAAGTGCAAACAATATATATTATATGTCTTTGATCTTGCTCTCTTCTACACTACATGTTTCGGCCTCAAACGGCCGAAACATGTAGTGTAGAAGAGAGCAAGATCAACGACATATAATATATATTGTTTGCACTTGGGACGGAGTTTGTATCA